>NW_006263419.1:4022-5763 GCF_000469605.1 Apis dorsata
TTTTATTTTTAATTTATTTTTCTTTAATTTTAGATTTTTGATTTGTCTTAATCAAGTAATTCTTATTTTTTAATATTTAACAAATTATATATATATATATGTAATTATATAATTAATATAATCATATATATATTATATTTTTTTTTTTTACATATTTATTATTTTATTTGTTCATTGTTTATTATTTATTTGTTCATTTATATAATTTTATTTATTGAATTATTTAATCATTATTTATTTTTTTATTTGTTTTATCATTTATTATATATTACTACATATTTATTTTTTCATATGGTTTTTTTTGACAGATTTATTTACTTATTTATCTATTTGTTCATTTATTTATTAATTAATTATTTAATTACTACTATATGATAGTAGTAATTAAGAAAAACAGAAAGTGTAAAATTGAGAAATCAGTTCCGTTTGCAGTGCTATAAATTAAATTAATGTGATAGAAAAAACTTAGGAATAATGTGAGGTCGGTAATAGAATAAAAAAGTGGATGTTAGCGCCATCTTCAGAGTGCCGCAAACGAAATTATTACAGGTAAGGATAACAAATAGGAGAAAGAGGTAAAATAAGAATTGATTATCAGTGCCATCTATTGAAGACAAAATATCTTTCCAAAGGTAAAGTAGGATGGGAATTAAAAGCTATCGACATCTGTCGAGCATTTCTTGAAACATGATTCTTTGAAGAAATGTTTTCAACACATGATGGCGCTGAAAGTCACTTTTATTCATATTATTCTATCTTTGTCTTTTTCTTAGTAGTTGCTGTCCTTCTCTATCTTTATTTTATTTTAAAATTCATATATTTAGGAACGGTATAAAAGTGTTTGATTAATTTTATTGCTTTCTTTATCTTATCTATTAATTAAAAATTTTAATATAGTTTATTTGATTCTATTTTTATGTATATAAATATATATTTCTTATATTTTATAAAAGATATAAAGATATAAAATAAGATACTATTACAAATGTAATAGTATGTAAAATTCTGTCATTCTTGTTACTTTATTTTATAAATGAAATTCGTATTTTACATTTTACATTTCTTATTTGATTAGATTTAATTTTTTCATATATATAAGATATTAATATATTCGTAGATCTTTAAACGATCGATTGTTGCTGGTATACAATTAATTGAAGAATTGAATAATTAATTTATTAAATTATAAGCAATAAAAGTTTGCACAAAATAGAGATAAAGTAAAATAGTTTTATCTTCATCTTGCTCTGTCTCTATAGTGCTTCATCTAACACAAGCACTAAATTGGTTATAATTTAATAAATAAATTAGCTTAAATTTAACCGATAATTTCGTATAACAACTATTATACTTGTTTTAACTTTTAGAATATATTCTTTATAAGTATTTCTTTATTAAATTAACGCGTTTATATTTTGAGATGGTTTATTGAAATAATAATTCTATAAATCCTATATATCGATATATTTTATATAATATTTTTCTTTCTTTCGATTAATCAATAATAAGTTATTTAGGATGAAAGATATAATTTACTGCAAAATTAAAAATAAATGTCCTCTAATTTCAATTATTCACCTGCTAATTATTTCAACGATCAATTATTCATAAATTATTGGCAATTATTCATAAAACAGATATCGATTTCGATTAATATTAAATATTTCATCTTAATTTCTCTTTTTTCTTTCTTGGTCAAATAATTAACACGATTACTCGATTCATTTATCTTTTGATAATT
>NW_006263419.1:5803-17427 GCF_000469605.1 Apis dorsata
CGGTTTTATTTTATTATTCTATTTATTATTTTTTTTTATTTTTTTTTTAAATTTGAATTTTTTTTAATTTTTAATTTTTGATTTGTTTTAATCAAATAATTTTTAATTTTTATTATCTATTAAATTAATATATATGAGTATTTGTGTATGTATATATATATATATATATATATATATATATATATATTTNAGGTTGATTGGTACATAATCATTTTAATTAATATTTATAAATTTGTTACATTCATCTTTTATCAGAACGATGTTCGAAGATACTTTTCGAAATAAATTGGTAATTAAACTAATTGGACCTTGAAGTTTCTCTCACGAAACTTGCGAGATTCTTCAAAACTTTTTTTACCAATTTAAAAGCGTCACGGAACTATATCAGTGCAGCTTATATTAGAGTCTTGTTATATTAGAGATTTAAGTGATTAATTATTAGATTAGGAACTCGTAAATTTAATATTTAAGAAATTATATTTTATTAATCTGTTTGATAAAGTTATTAAAATTTGAAAATTTTTTTAAGCTCATTTTAAATATTAGTTATTACATTTCTGCTCTTTTCTTTCTAAATTTTCATATTTATTGTAATTTAATTCACTTTAATACAAATTAATTTTATCGATATTCATTGTCAGAAAATTCATGTCGTTTCTATATCTATTCTTTGTTCAATGGATTGCAAAATTTCTTCGTTTGATATGTATTTCTTCAAAAGTATCTTCAATTCGTTATTACCTTTGATTTGCATATTATCGCATAAAGTATATTTCTCTATCTTTTTAATTGCCTTCACGATACAATTCTCGAATACTAAATTCTTCTCCTTCGTTTTTTGGTAAGTGCTGTTTAAATCGCTTATCTTTTGTTTAAAATCGGAATTAATATTTCTTATAGTATACAGTTCATTCTTCAAAGCAGCTTTCTCAGATTCTAACAGATCCAATTTCGCATTAGTTGTATTGAATTTAATCCGCAACGATTCTCTTTCGTCCCTCAGTTTCTTCAATTCCGATTTCAATGCTTGAATCTCATCCGTGGCTATTCGTAGGTCTTTCTTCTTCTTCTCTTCTTCAGAGAAATTAATAATCAAGTTGCATCTCAAAGAGTTCACTTCCATTCTCAAGGCAATGTTCTCCACTTTCAATTTGTTCATTATTTCCAGTAGTTTTTCGATCTCTAGGTCCGATCCACGATTCATACCCTCATACAGGCATAAACTCGATTGGTCTATGTGCGTCACCGCCTCTGTATTCTTCAAACCACGAGACGAATAACTGTTAATCTCTTTGTAATAAAGATTCACTATCTCCAACTTGTTCGAGATAGGTTTAATCGTCGTTTCATTCGTCTTTTTTTCCACGGCATTCGACTTTTGCCTTTGAATCTCTTCCTTCGTTTGAGTCAATTGCGTTTTAATTTCATAGTTTTGACTCTTCAAATTTAATATTTCGAATTTCAACGATTCATTTTCCAATATCAATTTCTTTATTACTTCTTTCTCCGGTATCTTTTCCTTTTTCAGGCGTTTCTCAAATTTTCCCATATCTTCGTTTTGCTCGGTAGAAACTGATTCGCTGCCCGACGTGATTCCTTCCTTCTCCAATCTCTCCATTTTCAATTTCTGCAGAGTGTTCATGTATTCTTTTTCCAATAATTCTTTCTCCTTCTTCAACGTGGTATTCATCAATTCCAAGATCTTCAACTGATTCTCTAATATTCTGTACTCGCTGTGAATTTCATTCAGTTTCATTTTCAACTCGTTGTTCATTTCCTTCAACATCTCATTGCATTGCTTTAACTCGTCCAATTGAGTCGTATTTTCCAATTTCACGTTATCATATTCCGTCTTAAGTTTACTCAACTCGACGTTGGAATATTCGTTTGTCGTTTTACATTCCTTCAATTGATTCTTCAACGTCTGGTTTTCCTCGTCCAATTTGTTAACACGCGTTGCGAGGTCGTGGTTCTCCGACAAAAGCGTTTGTTCACGGGTTTCGAAAGCTTGTTCAAGGTTCGTCTTCTTCACAGTTAATTCGTTCAGGTCAATGTGAAGTTTCGAATTTTCAACGTCTAATTGCCTTATCTTATCTCCAGTTCCGTCCAACTGCGACTTCGTCTCTTCCAATTTGATGGTTAAAGTTTCCTTGGTCACCTTAAGATTTCTCACTTCTTCGAGCAGATTGTTGCGCTCGCACTTATATTTGTCAATTTTACTTTCGAACACGGAACACTTGCTTTGAACCAATTCTAAAGATTTCTCTATCTGTTCCTTCTCCACCTTCAAATTCGTGAAATTCGCGTTCAGTTGTTCCTTCTCCATTTTCAGATTCACCTTCTCCACGTCTAATTCGACGTAATCTGATTTCAACTTGGTGATCTCTTTCAGCCTCTCCTCGGCGGTAGTTTTCTCGGCGGCCAATTGATACACCAGTATCTCCTTCTTCGATTCTAACTGAGCAACGCTCGACTCCAACTTCGTCTTTTCATCGGATAAATGTTCCAATTTAATTTTTAAATCGGCGATCTCTCGATTCGCTTGATTGAAATCCTCCTTCGAAATTTTCAAGTTTACCTTCAACAATTGTATCTCGTTGTTCATCTTCTCCGTTATGTCCTTAAGCCGTCTCGCGCTCTCGTTCTCCTTCTCGACGTTCGACGCTTCCCGCCTATATTTCATCCGTTCCAATTCGTTCACCTTATTCTGTAATTTTTCATTCTCCTTCGAACTGATCTGAAGATTCTTCGACAAATCCGCGATTTTCACGTTGAACACCCTCTCCATTGTATTCTTTTCGGCAAGAACGATCTTCGTCTCCTCGTTTTTCTTGTTCAGGGCGTCGCGAATTTTCTGCATTTCGTTCAACAACTCCTCTTTGTCGCCCTGAAGATTTTGTAATTTCTTCTTCGTTAAATTTGCCTCGTGTTTCACGTATTGCAGCTGTTCCAACTCCTTCTTCACGTCGTCGTGTTCGCATTGAAGCTCCGACGTCTTCTCCTCCATCACGTTCGTCTTCTCCTTCAACACTTTGTTCTCCTGTATCAGTATCGTGATCTCGTGGCGCGCGTCCTGCAACGCCACCATTTTCTGTTTCAACATACTGTCCGTGTCCACTAATTCCTGGTCGAGGTCGGTCATGTGCGCCTCCTTATTGCTCAATTCAGTCTTCAACCGAACGATCGACTCCTCGAGCTGGTCGATCCTCTTGAACACGCTCAAACGATCGCTCGATACCACGATCACTTCCAATTGCTTGATCTCGTGACACACTCTACCGACGAATTCCTCCAATTTTTCTATGTCCTTCGACTCGTTCGACTTCCCTTTCGAGCAACGATTCAACCTGTTCATCGCCGATTGTATCTCCTCGATTATCGCCTCGAGCTCGACTATTTTATTCAAATACTCGAGACCCTCGGAATCGCCGATTTTATAATGCCTTTTCACGTGATTGCTCTTCAACTTGTCGATCTCGTTGTTGATCTCTTTCAATATCGAGTCCAACTTGGAAAGCTGTTTCATGTATTCGTTGTGCTCCATCAATTTCCCCGAGGTCCTGTGCTCCTTGCCGATCGATTTTGCCAAATCGATGTGCAATTGTCGCAAATTGATCCGCAACTCGATGATTTTCTGAATGTACATGAAACAATACGGATCGCCGCCGCCAAGCAGAGCCTCGTGATCGTTCCTCAACTTGTACTTCAAGTCGTTGACGAAACGTTCCACGTTTTTCAAATTGCTCGACCCGATGCTCCACGAGCTCTCGTCGTAATTAACCTTGAACTTGTTCACTTCCGTTTTCAAACGTTTCGTCACATTGTCCAGCTCGACTATCCTCCTCTGGTAATCCATTAGGTTGCCGTTCTTGAATCTGAGCATCGCTTTCAACTTATCGATCTCCACGTAAAGATTGTCGTTCCTCATTTGGGACTTGTGCAAACGTTCGTTCACGTTCACCAACTCCTCGGACAAATTCGCTATGGTCTCGGCCACTTTGTTAACTATATCGGTGAATATAATCTCCATAGTGTAGTCGACCATCATGAAGTGCTTCAGCTTGCATTTTAAGTGTTCCACTTCCGAACTGTGTACATGACCCTCCTCGACCTCGTTCAACCGACTTTTCAGATACTGGATCTCGTTGTTCAAACGTTCCCTCTCCATCAAATACTCCTGCTCAACTTCCACGAGCTTGTCGTCGGATTTCCAATCCGTTTCCTGCGTCACGTACCCTTTACTGAGCAGACTCGATTTAATATTGGCAATCTCCTTCTTCAATTCCCTGTTGGTCGTCTCCAGTCGTTTGATTTCCTCTTTCTGTTGCTCGATCAATGGGTCAGCGTGGACACTGCCGTCCGTCTCCCTTCCAGCAACGCGTAACGCCAGCTTCAAACGCCATATGTTGGATCGCAATTTCATGCGATCGTCCCGCCAGTCTTTCATCTGCTTCATTATGCTGTTCAATCTGCACAACGTGGCAGCAGCTACTTCCGCTATCCTCGTTTTGTCTTTGAACACGTCATCGCCAGTTTGCTCGATCGAGTGGCAATTGTCGAGAAATTCGTTCATCTTTGTTGTTAGATTCTCGAGTATCGGTCAGGCAGATCGAAATGTTCGATTTATTATTATTTTTTTTTTTTAATAGGGATAGGAGATAATTGTTTGTAATTCGGTTGGATAAGAGTTGTTTGCGTTAGAATGATTTTATCTTTGATTGAAAAAGGAATCGGGAGTGCTGAAAGTTGCAATAACAATAAATGTGTATAATTTATGTGGTAAATCAAATTGAGATATTTGATCAAATTAATCCTGCAATGATTCTATTCCTTATTTGTAATTAAATAGTATAGCATTTAAACAATATAGTATAGTGTTTTATGTTGAAACTGTTAAAAATTTAATAATATATTCAATAATTTTGGACGATTAACGTATTTGAAGCATTGTTAAATAAATTTTATATTTGTAACTATTTTGGGAGAATATAATATGAAAATGAACATCCTTGTGAAATACTTGAATGTATCGTTGCAGGATTAATTAATGATCTTTGCAAATTGGTATAATATTCGAATTAATTCATTATTTGCGTTAATAAATCGTATGAATAATGGTATGGATTCTAAGAACTTATATTGAGAATTTTTAATTAATTTTCTAGGTTAATCTTCGTGTATGGAAAATTAAATGATATAATTATTTTGATATTAGTTATACGATATTGTACCTTGAAATCTCTGCACGAACATTTGTTAAACTTTTTTTTGCAGATTTAAATATAATTGCAGTAAAAAGATATTTCAAATGCCAGAAAGAATTATTAAATTTATTGCATCTTTACATAAAATTTTCATCCTCTGAATGAAATTTTCATTTTTCTTGAAGCATATTACATTTTTACGGAACTTTTGAAAAAATTTTATGGTTTGAATGTTTGTGGTTACGTCACTGAAAATTCATTTGACATATATTTGTAGTTTCAGGTCGTAGAAATGATGCATGTCTTTTGTTTAGAATAAATTATAGAATAATATTTTGTACATATATATATTTTTTAATTCTTTTTTTAATTTTTTTTAATAAATAAAATAAATATTATTCACATGATATATATATATGAACAGAATATATTTCAATATATTTATATAAACATTAGATTAAATTTTTATAAAATGCTGAAAGATTTCATTGTCAATTTATCTAAGATAAACGTATTATTATTAAAAAGTAGGTAAAGAATAGAATAATAACAAATTTTTACAAGGATAAATTTATTTATGATAAATTTCTTGAATAAAATTATCATAAATTTTAAATACAGAGCATGCATTTGTATTGATAATTATATTTATCTAGATTTAATCTTTTTTTTCTTTTTTAATGTAATGTCAAATATTAGTTTTGCTACACTGTTTTAAATTTTCTAAATTTTCACTTTGCAGATTTAATTAAAAAGATACTCTCGTGTAATAAATTTACGAGTATAAGTAATTGAACCGAAGATAAATCTCTTTGCAATTGTTGGAAAACTTTCGTATCGTTGTATAAGTTTCTTAAAATTGGAACATCCAATATAATATTCTTAACGAGAGTTGGTGAATTGTAATTCAATTATCAATCGTTTAAATTGAACGTGAATCAAAAGTTTCGTAGCTGTGAACTAACTTTTACACGAGAGTTTAACGCATATCGATGATTCGTTTTAGTAGCCAGTTCTTGTTATATATCAACTTGTTAATTAAAAAATATATAACAAAATTAATTATTGACATTACTCGAAGAGAAATACGTTTAATAAAATAATTTTACTAATTTTAAAATAATCATTAATAATAAATTAATCGAACGATTTAACAATCAAATTGACATTTCCACTCAGAAAAACTATCTTCATACTTTAAAAGAATTCTCTGCTCGTTTTAACCTTTGAAATGTCGTTTAATCGAAAGTCTTAAAATATATATATATATATATGTATACCCATCCAAGTGATTATTCAAAACTTTTAATACAGCGTATCATTATCAATAATCGCCTCTTCGATTCCTCGCGTTTATTGGCAATTCAAGAGAATTAATATAAATTGTTCAACTTCTCGAAAGATCGAACATCTTTATATCCCTCCTCTCCGCGTTCAGTATACAGAGTTCTCTCTACGAAACTAATCATGACAAAACGGAATCGTCGTTCGTTTCATCCAAGTTTTTTTTTTTTTCTCCGGAAGTTTCATCCAAGTTTTATAATAAATATGTAAAAGTTAATATCGAGGCTTTAATAACGAAATTCTAACGGAGGCCTCTCCCCTAATTTAATTACGCGAACATGGCGGAACTCCACGGATGGGGATACGATTCGAAAGTTTCCGGTTTCTTTCGAAACTTTTCGCCAAATCTCTGGATGATAAGTAACTGCTAGTCTAGTCGTGGACCAACGATTCCCTTTTTAACGAGACAACTTTCCGGAAAGAAAGCTTTCCCCTCCGCGCCCTTTTAATTACATCCACGACGTCTCCCTGTATCGCTTGTATCGGATGTATAAAGCGGAAATGGCGGAAAGGGACTCCCAGTTTTCGCGTTTCGAAAGATGAGCTCGGTCGACGAGTTGCATACAAACGGAATGTATTTTAATAACGCAACTGTAATTAGATCTCTCTCGGAAACGTGTGCAACGTTAATGCTTAGATACCGGCAGGATTCGCAGAAATTCCTGAACCAATCTGCTCGAATTGATTAAAAAAGATATTTCATTGGGTTTGGACGAAATTTTCATAAATTTATCGAGGATATGAATATAAATCTAATTTGGGGAAACGAGAATATGTAAATATAACGCGTTTAAAAATTAATGAGAGAATATTAAAGCATTCTCAATTACTATAAGTAAATATACTAAATACAATAAATGAAATTCTGTATCTTTTTTTTTTTTTTTTTCTTTCAAAATTCGTAAGTAATGATAAAAATAAAACAGGATCTGTTCGTTGTTCTGGCATTTAAAGGATTAACAGTTCATTGATTCAGATATTCGCTCGACGAAGAACAATCCAAAATGTATCTAATCAAATTATTAGATTATGAAAAAGAATGACGAATA
This sequence comes from Apis dorsata, assembly GCF_000469605.1. NCBI lineage: Eukaryota > Metazoa > Arthropoda > Insecta > Hymenoptera > Apidae > Apis > Apis dorsata. The sequence continues at coordinate 13,401 of NW_006263419.1, forward strand.
ATCAATCGCATGCAAAAGAAAATATTTTTTGGCCGATGTCCTATAATTTAAAAATCATGGAAGTAATCGTAAATCGTGCTCGCACACCGAACCAGTTTCCCAATAAATAAATAATATCGGTGAATGAAAAACGTTATCGTACCTAACCGTCATCGAGATTTGAACGAATTTATTTACGCGGCCCCAATAAAACAGACCGGTCTGACGTTAAATCAGATTATCGATCTTCATCGATGACCGCGGTCGTGTGGCAGCAAAAGTGTGACTGCCGCTGTGAAATATACATCACCCTAACCTGGCTTCCTCTTTCGCGTATACACGTATCCAGGCTAAATGTTTTGTCCTGCGTTGGGGCAGTTTCGCGCTTAGGCGCGACGGACTGTCTATAATCGGTTTACGACCGATAAATTCGCTTACATCGATGACTCGTCGCGATTTGCGGCCGAGGAACAGTTACGTTACGGATAACCTGTAAAAATATGATAAGGCGAATGGATGGAATGGGAATTTAGAGGATCGGGAACGAAGTAAGGACACCGATCGTTCGAATGCCCAAACGCGGTTTTACGTTCCTTTAAAAGTGGCAAGTCTTGTACCGTAACCGTTGATAATGGCCTTGATGCGAATTCATAGCCCTTTCAGCCGCGGTTACGTTCCTTTATGAACGGACTTATGAATTATGTATTTTATTCAAGTCAAAGCGTTTATCTTTCTTGCCGTTTTTTTTTTTTTTTTTTTTTTTTTTTAACAATGTTTGGCCATTATCCCTCGTGAAGAAACTTGCCGCGAACGAGCGTTGTAAGATTAAATACGAACCCGTTATTTTAGACGATATTTAGACGCGTGAAATTGAATGTTAAAATGTTATTTACGATGAATTTAATTTATAATTTTTTATATACATTGCATCGAATGATCTTGTTCGATACGTTTATTATAAATTAATCCTAAATAACTGAAATCGTAGAATTAAAATAAAAGAAATTATTCGAGTGGTAGATAACTCGAGGGGGGAGGAAATAATTGTTTAACTAACTTAAAATAAATCAATCTATATATTAAAATTCCTTTAACGACCGAGCATTTCTTTTTTCATCGAGTTTCCCTCGGCTTCTGAACTCCACGTTTCCTTCTTGTAGGTACAGATCGATCTTAAAATTCTCGTCTCGGTTTGCAATTACGTTGAAAAACTCGAAAAGATTAGCCGGATAATGGCGTCGTTGGAATCGGCCGATTTCCCGAACGAGCCTTGCTGTTGCTGCAGTTACAATCCCTTCAAAGACACTTCCAAAGAGTCGGAGATCCAGGACCTCTCGTTTGCCCTGAGGAAGCTCACGATAATGAAGTGTCAGATGAAGAAGTGGCGAATGGAAAGACTTCAGCTCGAGAGCGAAAATAGGTCTCTGAAACAAACCCTCCAGACATTCGGTATCGATGTATGATATTTCGTATCTTTCCCATTCTCTCCCTATCTCTCTTTCTCTCTTCTCTTTTCCTTTCTTCTCTCTCTGCTTCGACTAGCAGGTGGCTCGCGCGAAATTGATTAATTGGAATTCTGTACGGATACCCTTTCGTTCGAGTTTCTCCTCGTTCCCTTATGAATTAGTCGTTTAGTAGGGGGTAGTCGTTCCGTGCAATTAGCGCTGCAAAAAGCAGAACGGGTGAAATTATACACACCGGGTGTCTCGTTTAATTTGATTAGCTCGAAATTGTTCCCATGTTGTCGACAATGCAAATTAATGCCTCGAAATGAATATTAAGATCGTTACGGGGATTTATGAGCAATGTGCGGAATTATGAGCGGAATATTTTTATAGATATCATTTTGAACTCGAAAGTGATCGACAAGAAAATTGTACGATCATATTCTGTACGATGGAATTATTATTTAAAAAGAGGAAAAAATTCAAAAAATTCTCCCAAAAGAATAAAAAAGTAACGTCGATTAGAATAAATAATTATTCTTACGTCTTTCTCTCCTATCTCCTTCAAAAGTGTGGTAATCTCTCGCTTCCATCATTCTTTTCGATGCTATTTACACAATTTCTTCTATATATCGTATAGATTATCACACATTTATCCTACACATCCGCTAGTAATAGCGATACAAACCGTTTCTTCGAACGGTAGATCCGAAGACTTTCTCGCTTCAAGGATTTTCGGTTGAAAATTCAGAGAGCTCTTTCTTGGAGCTGTATATCGAGGTGTGCACGTGCACTGTTCCGAATGTTCCTAAAGATTAGATGTGTTTTTGTGTAGGTGTAAATGCGGATGAGATATTGAAGCCCGATCCACTGCTGGTGCACTCCCGGGAAGAAATCGAAAGGCTGCAAAATGCAAACGCGGCGCTCGAAGATAAAGTGAGGGATCTGGAGGAAACTCTCGCCGAACGAGACTGTTGCGACGATCCTGGCGCCACGATTTTCTTCCTCAGGGAGAAGATGAGATATTTTAGGGAGCGTTTCGCGCTTGAAAAGAAAGAGTACTGCTTGCCACTTTCTCTCCCTCGTAAACCTCGTAGATCTCGTTTAATCGTTTCCTATTCCGGTCGGCGAATTATTAGGAAAACGACGACGCGATACAGGGTGATGCGTTTCGGACGAATTTGCAAATAAATCGGCAGAAGTATTTGTGTTTGTTTAAAAGAAATTTAGATGCGAAAGAAATTAAAACGTGATTTCAGTCAGATTTCTTTAATATTTTATAATTTTCTAGTAATGCGTACGGCGTATATATGTTATATATATATATATTTGAAGAGTTAATTAATTAATGAATATTCCAATGTTTTTTCATAAGTATTGTTAAAATCTTTCTTTGGTGTATTCGCACAACGTTCTCGATAAATCTTGTTTGATTCATTCTTAAATGTTTGTATAATTTATTTATGGATTAGATTATGTAAGACACTTGATCTCAAAGCTTAGCTTGTGAATGTAATCATTCTTATATTGTTCGTTAATATTCGATATTTTATTGCTAACATTTCTCTAAATAGATTTATCGTTTTTTATTCGCAATCTGTGTTTTTATTTCTTTTTAATATTCAAATTTATTTACAATAATTGATGGAAATATACGAAAATATTATAACCTGTTTTAGAAACTAATAAAAATATCAATTTAATTTTTCTTTTTAAATGATCCAGGATAGCTGATCTCTTAGCATGTAGTAAAACTTGAAAACGCTCGATATTTTTTCCAAAATCAAATATTATCATATTAACATTTTATTTCTCCATCTCTTTCGGATACAAGTAAAATTCACTGTCTTTCGAAACGATCTAGAAATTAAACTCTCACTCTGAATCAAAACAAGCTGAATCATAAAACTTTAGAGCTGAAACTTTTAAAAAAAATAAAACCTCGTACCCCATAATTTTTTCTAAAAGTGTCAAAGGAACTTTTTTCGCCCTTTCTCGACAGATTGCGAGACACGATATCGGAATTGAAGTTGAAATTGGCGCGGATCGAGGAGGACGTCAGCTGCCCGGCGATACATCGTCTAAGGGCGAAGCTTCGTGACCTCATGAAAGGGGAGCCAGTCGAGACGTTGGTGTCCATCTCGAAAAGCTGCGAAGATCTGCGCTCCGAGAACGAGAGCCTTAAGGCCGAAGTGGCCGATTTGAAACGCGCGTTGGCCCAGTGCGAAAAAAAGATAAAAGAGATAGAGGAGCCGAGGGAAGTGAAAGTGGTCGAGACGGTCACTGTGCCTGAATACATCGATATCGAAGATTTGATGAACAAATTGAATAATTGCGAGGAAATGGTGGCCAATCTGACCAAAGAGTTGGAGGAGAAGAACAATCAAATCGACGCGTTGAACAAAGAATTGGAGCAGATGTTCATTTTGAAAAGTCTGGAGGAGCAAATAGCGATAATGAAACAGGATCTCAAGAAGAAAGACGAGAAGGTATAGTGTTGAAAAGTAACGGTATTTTTCCAATTAATAGGAATGAGTTTTCCCTTTGCTGACTCGAATTGATTTTTCTCTCTCTCTCTCTCTCTCTCTCTCTCTCTCTCTCTC
>NW_006263419.1:17485-28483 GCF_000469605.1 Apis dorsata
GTGTTACGATACGTTGAAACGCTCGTTTGAGGGTTTGTTTGAGATGGAAAGTTGCTGGGAAGTGTAGGTAACAGGTTAATTAGTATTCAGAGACTTTTTTTTAGAAAGAGAGAGAGATGATGCAAAAAGACATAGTCGGTGAAAAAAAGAAAGAAAAAGAAGTTTTCTTCTTTGTATTTTTTTTTTTTTTTTGAAACAACGTAATGGAAAGGTTTAGATGCCTTGTTAACTTTATGTGTATAATTAATACGAAGATTATACGATTTCATTTGGAAGAAATATTCCGCAAATTAAATTATGCGTTAAAATCTTACTACTTTATGATTTATACTCTTTTCGAAAAAAGAGACTCCCTCCTCTTTCAGATTTCGGATCTTTTGAACACGTTAAGACAGTCGGAGATAAACTTGCTCGGTTTGGACGGTTTGAAAGCTAAGCTGGAACGTCTGGAGCCGGAATTGTACGAACTGAGGGAAACGAAAGAGGAAATAATGGACGAGTTAAATATGATGCGCGACACATTGAAGGAGAGGAACGATCAAATAATCCAGATATTGGAAGATAAGGCTAAGCTGGAGGAATATTACAAGAACAAGGTTAACGAGTTAGAGGCGAGGTTCGAAGAGCAGGAGAGTTTAAGCGAGGAGCTCGAGAATCTGAGGAATGAGTTGGAAAAGCAAAGGATAAAGAACAAAGAGCTCGAGGCGTGTTGCGAGGACATGGATGTCCTCGAGAACAAGCTGGCCGAGTTGGAGAAGGAGCTGGAGGATAACAGAGGCGAGCTCGAGAGATTGCAAAAGGAGAATTTGAATCTGAAGGATGAGATAGAGGTGGAAAGGATGGAGAACGATAAACTTCGCGACCGGTTGGAAGAGTCGAAAAAGTTGATGGAGGACAACGAAAATTTAAAGGCTCAGCTGGAGCAGCTGCGAGGCGAGAACAATGATCTGATGGGGCAGAAGAAGGCGCTCGAGGATTTAAATAAACAGTTAAACGAGGATAACGAGAGCATGAAGCGAACGATGGGCAATTTGGAGGCGCGAATCGACAATCTCTCGAATGAATTGAGCAACGTGGAGCGAGAACGGGACGCGTTGCTGGACGAGAATCAGAGTGTGAAGAGGGAGCTGGAACGAACGTTGACGGAGAACGAAAATCTGAAGACGGAGTTGGACAAGGCCGATGAACAACTTGACAAACTGAAAGCGGAGAAGAACGAGTTGCAGAGGAATTTCGACACGATGAAACTCGAGAACGAGACGTTGAAGGAGGACGTAAAGGCTTTGAAGGACGACCTTGAAGAGTCGAAGAGAGAGATGAAAGCGGTCGGTGATGCGTTAAAGGATAAGGAAGAGTTAAAGGACGTCGAGTTTCGAGAACTGCAACAAAATATGCAGAACTTGAAGACTGAAAATGGCGAGTTGAAGAAAGAGAACAACGATTTGAAGAAAGAAAACGACGATTTGAAAACGAGAGCTTCGGAATTGGAACACAAGTTGGACGACGTTAAGAAAGAATTGGATGAAGTGGAGTCGCAGAATGCCGATTTACGTGCCAAAATCGATAATTTGGAAAAGGAATTGGAAAAAGACAAGAAAGAGATCGAGCAATTAAAATCAGAGATATCTTCGTTGAAGAATGCTCTGGATAAATGCGTGGACGAGATGGAAAAACTGAAGGTAGAGAACGAGAAACTTAAGACGGAGAGAGAGAAGATCGAAACGACCTGGTCGGACGAAAATACGAGTTTGAAAGCTAAAAACACGGAATTGGAACAAAATTTGACCACCGCTGTAAAGGAATTGGACAAAATAAGATCGGAAAACGCCGATTTGCTTAGCGAGTTGAATCGTTTGAAGCAAGAATTGGAAAGTGGTAAGAAGGAGATCGATCAATTGAAATCCGAGATAGGTTCTATGAAAGACGCTCTCGAGAAGTGTGTTGACGAGATAGAAAAGCTAAAAACTGAGAACAAGGACCTTAAATCGGAAGTTGAAGGCTTGGAATCTGAGAGGGATCGCTTGACGAACGAAGTTGCCGATCTGAAACCAAAAATTTCAGAATTGCAACAAAAATTAACCGACGCTAGCAAAAAGTTGGATGAAGCGAAAGTAGAGGATAGCGATTTGCGTGCCGAAGTGGATCGTTTGAAAAAGGAATTGGAAAATGCTGGGAAGGAGATCGATCAATTGAAAACCGAGATGAACTCCTTGAAAAGCGGTCTCGACAAATGTGTGGACGAGATGGAAAAGTTGAAAAATGAGAACAGCGAGCTGAAATCTCAAGTTCACGGACTTAGGGGCGAGGGGGACAGTTTAGCCAGTGAATTGACTAACATGAAGGGCGAAAATTCTGCTTTGAAAGATGAGAAAGATCAATTGAACAAGCAATTGGCGGAGAATAAGACGGAAAATGAAAGATTGAAAAAGCAGAATGATGAATTAGAAACTGAGAATACGAAGATAAAAAAAGAGTTGGAATCGTGCAAGGGTGAAAATAACAATTTGAAGGACGAAAATAACAAATTGAAGGATGAACTTGAAAAATTACGAGGACAATTGAAATCGTTGAACGATGAAACGAATAAATTAAAACGCGAGCTCGAGGAAGCTGAACATAAAATTCAGATTTTGGAACCGCAGTTGTCGCGTGTGCAAAGCGAGAACGAGAAATCGCAAAGTGAATTGGCGGTTTTGAGAAACGAGGCGAACGAATTAAAAGCTAAATTAGATAGAGAAACGCTCGACAATGTAAATATGCGAAACGCTATGAAAATATTGGAGGATCAAATGCACGATTTGAATAAGAAATTGGACAATTGTAGGGCGGAGAACGATGCTTTGAAACAGGAAAATAAAGATCTTAAAACGAAGTTATCGGACACGGAACAAGTTGTATTGAATTTGAAAACGGAATGTGATAATTTGAAAGAAGATATTACCGATTTGCAGAGAAAGATCGAACAACTCAAGCAGAAAATCACTGATCAGGAAGCGGAGATAGACCATTGGAAAGTGGAGCATTGCAAATTCGAATTGGATAATGAAAAATTAAAAGCTGATCTCGAGAAAATATTGAAAGATTTGAACGAATGTCAGGTAAAATAAATTATTTGCTTAACAAGTGAATATAAATTTCGTTTGATATAATTTTATTATTGTTTATATATATTTATTCACGGGAAATATTATATTTCATATAAAATATTTTCATCGTGATTAATGAGACAAAATAAAATTTCTATGAATTTTTAAGAAAATTTTCAAAATATTAATACGAATTTTCGTTCTTTCTAAATTAAAATTAATATTATTATTAATATTAATATTACACTATATGCATATCACGTAAAAAACGTTTTCAAATTTAATTTTAAATTTTTACAGGTTGCGAAAAAAGTCATTGAATCAGATCTAATCAAACTGAAGAACGAGAAAGACGATCTGAATAAAAAATTGACCGATTTAACGTCGCAATTGGACCAACAGAAGAAAACATTGGAAGCGGAAAAATCGGCCAAAGATAAGGGTGATGTACAAATCGCTTCCTTGAATTCCGAACTCGAAGCGTTGAAGAAAGAATTAGAGAAATTGAGAGCGGATAACAGCAAGTACAGAAGTGAGATAGACGATCTAGGAAAACAACTCGTATCGGCGAAGAACGAGCTGAAGGATTGCAGAGATGAAGTCGTTGTGTTGAAAAACGCCAATAACGCGTTAAGGTCTGAATTGGATCCTCTGAGGAGTTTGAAGGATGATTACAATAGGCTGACAACCGAATTGGACGATCTGAAATCTGAGAACACGAAACTTCTCCAAGACAAGAGAAGTTTGGAGGACGAGTTCGGGAAATTGAGAGGAGAGGGTGATGGGCAGAGGGTGGAGATCGACAGATTGAAGACGACTTTGGACGCGGAGAAAACAGCCGCGGAAAAATTAAGATCGGATCTTCAAAGTTGCAAGACTGAAAATGATAAATTGCAAGCGCAAATCAACGAGATGAAGAGGAATCTGGATAAAATGGAAACGGAGAATGATCGTCTGAAGAGAGAGCTCGACGAGTCGAAGAAGAAACTCGAGGATATGGAGGCGAAGATGAAGTCTCTGGAAAATCAGCTATCGAATTTGTCGGTGGAGAAAGAGGAGTTGGTCAAGGAACTCTATCGTACCCGTGAAGATTTGAACAATCTCAGAAACGAATTGGAGAAACAAACGGCTGTCAAAGATACAATGGCAAAGGAGTCGACCAATCTGAAGGAGGAGCTGGAAGCGTTGAAAGCGGAATTGAATAAGACTCGTGATGAAAACGACAAGCTGAAGAACGAGAATGACAAGCTGAATGCGGAAATAGCGAGATTGAATAAACAATTGGACGCACTGAAAGATGAAAGTGCGAATCTGAAGAATGAGATCGAGAATCTGAACGAAAGGAACGCGGAATTGTCTAAGGAATTAGCCGGGGCGAAAGATAATTTGAAAGATATGGAGACTCAATTGAACAATCTGAAAAGAGAGAATGACGATTTGAAAAATAAAATCAATAGTCTCGAGGATAAGATGCAAGAGGTTGATGATTTGAAGAAAAAGTTGGAAGAGACTAAAAAGGAATTGGATAAGCCGAGCCTGGAATTGGATACATTAAAATCAACCAATAAAAAATTAGAAGACGATTTAAATAATGCGAGAAACGAATCGTTAAATTTGAAGAATGATTTGGATAAGTTGCAAAATGATTATAATAATTTGCAAACTGAACTTACTGATTTGAAAATGGAGAGAGATACATTTAGAGAACGTGCTGCCGCGTTGGAAAAAGATCTGGTCAGGGTGAAGAGGGAAAATGACGAATTGAAAGATCAAAACGCGAAATTTAAAACAGAATTAGACGATTGCCAGGAGGAGAACAATAGGTTGCTTAAAGAATTGGAGAAGTTGAAATCGGAGAATGTGAAACTGCAAGACAACTTGATCAATGCGAAAAGCGAAGGGGATAGATTAAAAGAAGATTTGAACAAATTGAAAAAAGATTATACCGACTTGCGGGGCGATTTGACCAAGGCGAGAGAAGACAGGGACATAAGAAAGGAAAAGGATGTGGAGTTGGACAAAGAGATTGACGAGTTGAAGACCACAAATGCAAAATTGAAAAGCGATTTATACGATTGCCAGAAAGAGAACGAAAAGTTGCGCAAGCAACTGACTAAATTAAAAGCGGAAAATGACAAACTGAAAAAAGCTTTAGGTACGATAATTAATACAGTAGCATTTCAATTGTTCGAACTTTTCGATGCTGCAAATTTGATGGTGACAAAAATAAACTATTTTTACAAATTCGAGTAAAGATATGCAATATTAATAAAAAGCTGGGATGAGGATTTTTATTAATTGCACGTATATTTTTTCTTCCTTTTATAGATATCGTATTTATTAATATTATTTAGAAATGAACAAAATCATCGATAAATTTGATTTTTCAATATTTAGAAAAGTTTAGCAAATATCTCTAATATGAAAAAATTATTTTCTAGGAATTATTCATTGTATATATATGTGTGTGTGCAGATAAAGATGTGGATCAAAAAGAAACGGAAATTGACAAAGATATTCTGGATGATTGCAGCGAGTATGTTAAAGCAAACAAAATACTGCAGAAAAATTTTGAAAACCAGTTAAAAGGTATAAAGAATAGAATAAAGATTTCTTTCCGAATGTGCATATATGTAAGAAATTATTTTTGTCGCTTTATTGCTTCATTGTCATTATGATTTATCTCAATTGAGATTATTTACAATTTTTAATCATTTACAATATCTGATTCATTTGAATATTATAGACTCGAAAAAATATTTAAATGCAACATGATTGTTGTACAATTATATTTCTTTAGAGTTATATATTCTTTAGAGTTTAGAGTTGTAGAGTTTTCTTTTTATAAGTTAAAGTATATATTCAGATCTTATATTTAGATTCTTATTATAAATTTAAGATCTCTTAAAAATTTCTTCATTTTAAATATTTATAAATACCTATTTTTATCTATCTTTTAATATCTATTTTTATTAACGTTAAATCAATGGATTTACGTACATATTATAAATAATTTTTTTATTGAAAGATAAAAATGAAAGTTCATGTATAGTTCAAAGTTGAACAATTTTTATCTGTCATTGACTCGCACTAATCTCTATGTGTATATACATATTATATGTACATACATGCAGTATATGTACATATTTTGTACATGGTAATAAGTTTGACGTAATATCGTGCTAATTAATTTGATCAGAATCGATCGATTAGAAAACGTATTACACGTATTATCTTCAAGTGCGTGTAAGTATATCCATGTTTTAATCGCAGTTTACAATATCTGGCTAAACGTATCAGCATATTACTAGCTTAATATTACGAGGCTTATGATAAGACATTAAACGATCCTATGGTTCAAGCTAAAAGCGACAAATTATACACGCGAATTACCGGTGTACGAAAATTGAAAAGAACATTGAAATTATAAACATTTGATTGATCGACAAAGAATAATAAAAAATATGAGATTATTGATTCATATAATTGGGATAAAAATCAAAATAATAAATAATAAGGAATAAAAAATAATTTAAATTTTTAATGAATTAACATTTTGAAAAATAAAGATTTATTAAATTTGAGAAGATATAATAATACAAATATTGTTTTCAAATATTTAGTATTTTACTATATTTCATCTTGAAGATTTATATATACATATTTGATAATTTTACTTTTTCATTGAATTACATTTAAAAAAATTATATTTTTCATCTTTGATTTCTTTTTTTAAATTATGAAATACAAAATATATGTTTTTTTATTATTTAAAATAGGTGTACAACGTCTTCGAGACTACATCAATTATTTAGACGGTAAGGGTACAGAACCCAAAATGGCGGATAAATTGGAAGAATCAGAAATAAATCCAAATACAACAAATGACATTGAGATTGAGGATTTGTTGAAGATGTCTCAAGATTTAAGTATCAATATTAATAAGGCAGAACAAGAAATACAAAATCTTGCTAAATTATTAAAACCTGTGGTATGTACAATATTCATGATAAATTAAAAACTATATCGTAATATTTTAAATAATTAATGACCATTTCGAAAACAATACAATAATTAATTATACAATAATTAATTATACAATATTAAAAAAATAAAATATATTCAACATATAATTTAATTATTTTTCAGGAACTTGGTGCCTTCGATCCTGATGGTTGGTTAAATGTAAGTGCAAGAATAATAGTCATTAAACGTATCTATGAATTATACATTCGTTTGAATATCTTGTTTAACGTATTTATCGTGTTTCATTTCAGTCATTGACACTTACGCAATTGGCAGAACTTCATGACAAGATATGTGAATTGACATCAGACATGGTGCAACAAGATTCCAAAGCTGTTCCATGTGAAGCACCCCAACGATCAGAGAATTCGACGGATATTTTGAATAAACGTATAGCTGCTTTGCAGAAACAGATTGCGGAGAAGCAAATGGAGGCAGGATGGAAGCTTCAGGAGCTGAAGAGAGCTCTTAGAAATGAGCAGGCTAATTTAATTCGATTGTCCAATGAGATGAATTTGGAGAGACAACGCAATTTTAATCTTCAATCTAGGTTGGATTCATCTTGATATTTTCTCTTCAAACAATTATGTTTTACAAAATATTTCACGGCATGTATCTAATCTTTGTTACTTATGATTATATCGATAAGTCTGTGTAAGTATGAATTGTATATCATCAATTATATATCTGTACTTCGTTCAATAATGTAGTCATCATCGATGTAAGTGTATATAAATGAAAAGTTGAGATTTAAATTTTTCATACATAACTGTTTCAATTTTTCTATTTATTTATACTTGTGTATATCTAGTAATAAATTTATAAATTCCAGTGACTTATATCTATAAAAAATCACACAAACATTAAAGGAGAAAAATTAGATCAAATGTTAAGGGATGAAAAATTCTACAACTGGACAATTAAAAGAGGAGTCAAACAGTATTCCAGAAAGAAAGAACATGATCTGGAATACTTTGAAAAAATATTTCTTTTGAATACAATTTACCAAACTTATCAAAATAACCTTTACATTTACAATTCTTTTACAATTGTTGAAAAGCTTTTATCCAGAATTAATGATGAATTACATTTAAGAGACTATACATACCTACTTTTATCACATTAAATTAAATTATAATCATTTATATACAGTACAAACCATATATATAACAATGATATATTTGGAATAAGAAATGATTATTAAATGCCAAACATCTTTTCCTTCTCCTCCCCTTGTACGGAACATGTTTGCCAACACGTCGATATTTTTCAATCGTTCAAATCCATCCAGAATTTATCCTGAAAATATCGTTCTGGACGATCAAGTTGCTTCGCCATCGAATAAATTACTTCTATTCCAGTAATTTAATCGCGTCGCACCGGTTACATTCTAATTAATGAAGCGCGGAAGAGGAGAAGGAGGAGGAGGAAACGAGAGGAACAGGAAGAAAAACCGTTGGCCGGGGCCAATAACGAGCAACGTTCTGGAAAACAGTTACGGCTAATAACGGCCAATAGATTCGGCGTGGCCGCATTTGCTCGATTTCGCGCGCGACAACGCGATTTCCTGTTTCGTTTTGTGCCGCGGTGTTGTTCGATCGAGATTAATTCAATTGCATCGTGGACCGCATCCACTCCCACGACTTTATCAGGGAAACGGTCGATGCGGCTCGTGCGTGCACACCACGGCCGGATACCATTGGCAAAGAGTACGCATATAATTGAAATGCGCGACTAGATCAAGTGGTAAATGAATTGACGAAATCCATTTAGCCGTATGCCCGCTCAGTCGGAATTGAAATAAGCTCGTGAAGCGTCCATCCCTTGTAACCTGGTGTATTATCGAAGTGACGCTGCGTTGACATATTCCATCCTTTGGGAAATGAATTCGAAGCGACCACGTTTTGCACGTTTAGAAAATTTTAATCTTGATCGATTAATATCGAGAATATTATTTGATGGGTATATTGTGGAAATGATGATACAAGTTCGTATTTTTTCTCCATAAATCCTATCCTTTGGGGATAGGATTTATTTAGATACGATTTTTGTAGATATGGATTTAATGAGCACAATTTGTTTAGGAAATCTTGAACCGATTGGTCATCGATCAATATGAAAAAGTAAAAGTACGTATAATGTTTTTAATTTTTATCTTTTTAAAATAAAAATTGAAATTATTATTTTTAACGATAATCTGTAATAAGAAGAATTTATTATCACAAACTTTTTTCTTTATAAAATAATTAATAAATTGTTTTAAATATTTTATATCTAGAATTTTAGAAAATTTCAAAAAAAACTTATGAATAATTCTAATAATGATTTTATTTCTTTCGTCTTTATATAGATGTTCGCTTCAGGATTTGTTAACAGTATATGCATATGCACAATAATAAAAATAGTTATATAAAAACGAGATATTCTAAAATTGTTGTTCTTTCGTGTCAGTTTCGTAATTACACGAGATAATGATTTCTGATAAAATCACGAATCACATTATATTTTCAGCTTTTTTTCTACAAACTTAATAAATGAAAAAAAACAGTGTTTAATGATAAGTCGAATAGAGTACTTTGTGTATCAGAATACAATACGTTTTCTGGATCAAGATGTTCTTGTGGTTATTAACAGTTTGTATGCTACAATGCACAGTACAGGTAAATATAATTAATTAATTTTTTATTACAAATGATTTATAAAATATATATTACATAAAAATAAATTTCCTGTGAAATTACATTTGTTAAAAAAAACCATATAGAAATAAAGTATAATAATAAAATGTCAGTTTTTATATTTAATTTTAATAAAATATTTGATAATTTAAATTTATATAATTTTTTTTCTTTTTTTTATTTATATATATAGTGTATAATGTTGACAATCTACATATAAATATCTATTATATATAAATATCTATTAATTTCTAAATGTTTAATTAAATTAGGATTATTAAAAATATTAAATTTTCGTCTTGAGAGTGAACTGTAAAACTTGATAACAAAATTTATCTATTAGAAGATATATATATATTTATAGATTTTTATTGGTTCTGATACGATGATCATAAAGTATATGTATTTTGTCATGTTTTGAAAGATCTTAAAATTTATTGTTACTATTATTTATCACAAACATCAATGATCATAATTATTTGTGCTATTTAAAAAGAAAGAAATATTCCTTATGAATATTTTTTGTAAGAAAGATTTTATTCATATTTACATATTACTGTTCTAATAAAAAAACTTTTTAGTCTTCAATATGAACAATAATTTTTATTATTGATAAAAGGCAAGTTACGAGGTAGTGTTCGAAGATGCTGAGTGTTTCGATATAAACGAAAAATATATAAAGGAATGTGAAATAAATGTAGACTACGATAGTGAATATGGATCTAAACTGGATGCATATCTGGAAATTCTTGAAACTCCTTATGATTCCATCAAAGTACGTATAGTTACTCGTAACATAATAAATAAAAATATTATATCTTGAAAAATTGAATAAGAAAATAAGATTGATGAATCGAATATACTATAGCAAATTTTAATTATATTCTATATCCAAATAAAAAATTATTTGAATCATTCATTTTTTATCATATTTTTTTTTTTTCTTATAGCTGGAAGTTGATACGTTCACTACTCAAATGGGTGAATATACACTTCCTATGGCAATTCACTTAGAAGATGATTTATGCAAATTTGTAAGAGAAGAAAATTCTATGGGATATTTATTTATAAAGTCAATAAATATAGGGACTTGTCCTCCGAAACCAGTATGTAAATATTTTAATTATTATATTATTATTATATTAATTTTAATTTATTTAAATTTATTATTATTATTAATTATATTAATTATTAAAAATATAAAATAT
>NW_006263419.1:29092-53209 GCF_000469605.1 Apis dorsata
AGATTGTTTGATTTATTATATAATATTGTTATTTAAAGAAATCTATATTAGTTTTTTGAAATATTCTATACACGAATTAATTTTAAATGTATATATTTTTATATCTTAAATAATAAACTATTATTATTTTATTGTAATAATACTATGATGAATACAAATTTTATAATATAAATATTTTAAAAGAAATTAATTAACCATTAAATCTATTTCATTTCAGGGAATTTACAAACAAGAAAAGTTTGTAATTAACAATATGGATGCTTTACCATCTTCATTTCCCGAAGGTCATTATTTATTAAATTCGACGTTATCATCTGAAGATATCGTATTATTCCGTATTAATTTATATGTAAGAGTATATTAATTAATTATCAAAATGTAATAGTACGAAAATATCAAAATAAATATTAATTTTTGACAGCATACATTAATTAATATTTCAAATGTTTTTATTATTTTTATAAAGTATATAAAGATTTCATAGCATGTTTAACAATAAATTAAAAAAATGCTTCAGTAAAATTAACGATAGGTGTGCCAGTACATTTAATTATATACTTGCGTGCTTGTAACGTATACTTGATAGAATTATCTCCCACGATCAAGAGATTATTTTTCAAGATTAAAATAATAACAATTCATATATAATAGCATTATTATATGAATCATTATATTAGCACAAGATAGTGTGCTTATGTAAGCGAATTCAATAGAAATTGAAGTTGTATCAATCTTTCTTCATGAACTTTATATGAATATTTTTTAATTTTGTTAATTCAAGAATCATAGAAAAATAATTAAATAAGTCTGCATACTCAAATACTCAAGATCATTGCTGATAATATAATAGAATATTGAAACATTTTAATGATTCATCTCTATTGATTCATCCAACTTTGCAATAGATATCAATAAACGTATTTCACGTGAAAGTTTTGACAAGTCAAAATGTATGTTTTTAGATTAATCAATCAAATGTCGCTTATGTAATTTTACTCTAATCTCGACTATTTCATCAAGAAATGAAAAAATTGACATGACAAAAATGACAAAATTATTTGCAATGCGTGCAAATAAATATCGAAGGAGCAGTTATGCATAAAATACAAACATATGAGCAGTTATACATACGTAGTGAATATTAACCCTTTCGTTATTTATATATATATTACGTATACATACATGTATGTACAACAAAGAATAGCTCTTCAATTGCACATATACATGACGTTGGCACATATGAAGCATAAGTTAATAAACAATGCTTTGCTAGCATCCTACAAGTTGAGATTGAATAACAGAAATTAAAAAAGTCTCATCTCATTGTGAAACATCTGATTCTATCTGATTTTGAAGTTTGATAAAAAAATGTTAAGATACATGAAAAAACTACTACAAGATATACTATCATTCAATAAAATTATTAATTTAATCATATGAATTCATGGTTACACGAACTAAAGATTATGGTTGTAAATACAATAACTAGAGATTTGTTCGAGATTCTTGATTGTCATTGATGGTTGGAAACAATTTAATCTGGACAAAATATGGTAGTGTTTATACTAATAATGGTCGTTTTACATCTATTCTGTGAGTACGGTTACTCCATTATGGAGGGATTTCAGGCACTCATACGAAGCAAAGCTCCGGATGTACCGTGGATCCACTGCATAATTCATGGAGTTCAGATCTTGCATCAATGTATCTAGGCTCTTCGGCGAATTTGGACCTAGTAAGTAGTGAATTTTTAAAATACAAAATTTATAGAAACTCGGTTACCGAAGACAGGACTTTTCGAAGTACTATTCGAGGAGATATGTGTGGAACGAACACGTAACTTTGTTCTACTAGTGTAATCTTGGTTGTCACATGACAATGTACCATGCCGTGAATTACAAGTTACGATAGAAACTTTATACTTATTACGAGATGGAAAAACTTGGAATATATCGGATAAATTTTTAACACATTATCATGTACGCATTTTCATAATTATCATATCTTTATGATTTGTTTCAAAAGATTGAATGTTCTGTTTTGAAAAGTTTGAAAATGTTAAAGAAAGATTTTAACGTTCGGATGAAAAAGAAGTACAATAAAGAAGAAAAGTGAAAATCATTGTTACAAGATATTGTTTTTCTTCATTATAATAGTATATAATGTGTAATAATATTTCCCTTTTTGGGAAAAAAAAAGATTTGTCAATCTAGAACTAGTTACCATTAAAGGATGAATAATTATTATAAAATATTAAATAACATATAATATAATGATATTAATTCAATCTATAGTAAAGAGATTTTTATATATTATGTTGTTTAACTTACATTCATTGGTAAATATATTATCAAATTTTGTTTAATTAACCTCGTGAACCTTTAGATACGCAATCATATGTTAAACTAGTTCAAACAAGATTCATCTTATGTTGGTACAAACATAGTGTAATTTATCTTAGAATGAATGAAAATTTATTACTTTTTCGATGTTTATTGTGATTTGCCAATTACATTACGGATTTTTGTCTTTAGATTAGTTTAGTCTTTAGATATTTCTACAAGAATTTTTAAAATATTTTATTCGAATCAAATATACATATATCATAATTCACGTAAAAATAGATTCAAGTTATAGATTTATTTTGTTATTTTTAAAAAATACATCTTCGAAAAATTTTGATTAATTTGGACAAACTTGATTTTATCAGTCATAAACAATATCTATATATTTTATTATCGAAAAGATTATTGCAAAGAAAAAATAGTTTTTATTTTTGAGTTAATGAGAACGGTAAAGAAAAATTCTATAATAAGAAGAATTATTATCGCTAATATTTTGATATAAATTATAATTTTTTCTCAAAAAGAAATCATCAGAACGTAACATCTGATATATATATCAAATTTTTCAAACCAGTTAATACAACTCGAATAGTATTTTTCCGTTACTGATTACTCTTATCAATATTTGATACGTGCTCCTTACATTTTTGAACTATAATGTTATCAATGTTTACAAATAATATTAATATGCGTATTTTCTTTTATAGAATACTTTGATCGTGTCTGAAACTGATGGAAAATGAGAAAAATTCAATTTTCGGTAGTAAAAGCTGGCAATAGCATATATAGTAAAGGAAAAATATGAAGAAAAGAAGAAAAATATCATACATGCACAATTTTTTATATTTTTTAAAATTAATCAATATATTTTCAAATTTAAATGTTTTTATTTTTACATTCCAGTTGCAAAAAAAGAAAGAAAAAGAAATATTTTAACACAATGGTAACAATTTTCTAAAAACGAATTTTCATATCTATCTAATATCTTTACGATATATCCTATAAGCTGGAAATATCTTTTAAAAAATTATTGGTATGTTTAATATTTTAGACTTATTTAAATTTCAAATCTTTTATACCATTTTATGATGCTATAAAAATATCATCTAAATATCCATTATAACTATATCTATCAATCTAAAAAATATAAACTCATTAATTTTTGATAAAATGCACAGTTTAGAATTAAGATGAAATGTTAAATTGTTTAAATATCAATTTAATGTTGCGTTTAAAATGAATGCAGCGAATATCGCATAAGTTGGTTGGTAAATGATATTTTACGTCTAGTGTATATCATGATAAATACAATATACTCCCTAAACATCCAGCGTATACGTTTTATCTGCACTAAAAACTTATTTATTTCGTGCAATTGCAGACGATTCGATAAAATATTATTTACAGGGATAACGGATATAATCTGTGCCAAAGTGGCATGGTTTACGTGCAATAAATGATACTTTATCACAAGTGCGCGCAATTGGTTGAAATAAATTCTGTAAAATATTTTCCACTTGTTATACGAAACAGTATTTTATCGAAATAGGGAATTTGCATTGAAAGATAAAGTGGTTCCTTTTGCATTCGCGAAATTTTGCCAGTGTTATCGAATGTACAATATATAATTATAATAATATTTATATAGTATTTAAATGATCTTATTAATCAGATGAAAGTTAATATGAATATTATAATTATAATATCTACTGATTAACAGTTTATATTGTAAGTATATATAAGTAAGTATATATTATTATAAATCCACTTTAATTTATTAAATTAAATTTTATATTAGATTGAATTCATTGTATAATGTCTTTATATATATATATTATATTTGTTATGATAACAATAATAAAAACAAATAACAAATTTATAAAGAGATGTTAATAGATCTAAATTTAAAATTAGCATATTATAAAAAAATAAATAAATAAAATTAATATATAATATCATATTGATATCATAATGATATTATATACATGATATCATAATGATACAATTCGTATTTATAATAATTATTCAGAAAAAAGTTATTATCCAAAACAAGCAATCATTTACATCAAGAAAATATTGTTTTGTTTATTTTACAAATTGCAAATTCCCCATACATAATCCTCGTCCGTGATTCCTCTTAGACGAATCATTGATGAAATTTTGCCCGCGTTTTCCACCCTTCCCCTTTTGTTTTTTCGTTCCACGCACGTACCAACAATGGGGACGAATTAAATGACAATGCATATTAATTAACCCCCCGGAACGGGAGAGGACAATCTACGATAACGATCTCGGTGGGAAGTCAGCCATGGCGGGCCAGGACAACAAGGGGCAATTAGAGAAAATCAATGTTGCACAACACGTTTGCATGTTGCATTTAATAACGGTGCTTGAGTGGAACTCGATTCGCCCTTTGATGGCATAACGAACCACCATCGCGCGCCACCGCGCTTTTTCCGCTCTAAACTGCTCCGTTTCAACGGAGAAGGAAGACGTAACAACACGAAGCGCGTTCCTCGCCACCGGATTACTTACCCTTTATTCCTTTTATACCTCTTCGCTCTTCTCTCTTACCACCCTTTTTTTCTTCTTTTTCTTTCTTTTTTTTTATTCTCCCTTTCATTCTTATTTCCTCAGTTGAACCTGGCTAATTAAATGAATGCTGCGTCGCGAAGCGTATCGATTTACGTTACGCAGAGTTGGTCATTAAAAGGGAGCGCAAGGTATGCTTCTTTCTTTTCCCTTTATTGCACGGCAAAAGGGGTGTTTGATACTCGATTTTGGATCAAAGATTTTTATACGCGTTTTTTTTATTTATCTTTTAAATATACATCGATCTGTTGTGATTACCTATTGAGGGAATTTTTGTGCAATTGAGGATAGGAGTTTGTGAATGGGATAGAAGAAGATGATGTCGAGCGATCAATATTATTTTATTTTATATAATTTTAAGTTTTAAGTGAGATTAGGTAAGAGATTTGTGGACATAATTATGAAAGTAAATTGACGGTAGATTAATTATGAATTTGTATCATTAATTTGGCAAATTGATTTTACGAATTTTATATTTTATTAATTCCGTGAAAATATTTATTCTTGTTAATTATTTCTATCTTATCGAAGAATGCTAAATATATTCATGCAAGGAAATTAATTTTTCATGTTATTTAGTTTTAAAATTATGCTCCACAATAATCTTTGTATTTTATTAATTAATGTGTTTCAAAATTCGAAATTTTTTGATCGAATAATTATAGATAGGAATACGAGGGAAATAGAATTATGAAATAAAATTGCACTAAATAATTTATAACTTATGCTTTGTTAAACTAATAGTTCTAAATTAAAAATTTTTAATTTATTTTAGAATATAATTATTATTATTATAATAATTTAATTAATATCTTACAAATAAAAGAAATTAAGTAGTATATAAATTATCATTTGATCAAATTGTTATCCAATAAAATTAATATTTAAAACTGCCAAAAAATAGATATACGTACATCAATTTCGATTTTTAATAATATCATTATTATTATTATCATTTTAATTATTCATTAATTTCCTAATATAATATCATCTAATTTTTTTCAATTCTAGTTCTTGTTTGATATGGTATGTATTTTTCTATTAAACCTCTCATTTAATATTATATTCAAATATCAAATACTTATAATGAAATCACATACATTGTGCAACATTCGATAAAATATATTCTAAAATAAAGTGATAATAAACGTATACACAATGTCTCCAATGAAATATAAGAAAAAATATATAAAGAAGAAGAAATATGATAACAGTTTTTTTCTTTTATATCTATATCAATAAACAGAGGAAATATTTAGTGCTTCAATTTGCATATTCTATTGTATGTTTTTAACGTACAGATTAATTATGTACAAAACAAATTAGATATATCTATATTACTAAATTGAAAGATAAATTTCATCAGTGATATATATAAAATAGACATGAAAAAACATGAGATATAACAAATTATATCTATTTCTATTTAAGAATATTTTGTTAGCAAATATTTTTTTTTTTACAATTCTTCAAGTGTCTCCATTAATCATTATTAAAGCATTACGTAATAATTACGTAATAATCGCGTTACCAAATATTGATATAATTTTTTTTTATAGCTTTTTTTATTTTTATTATTTCTTATCTTTTTAAATGTAAGTTTGCTCATTTTAAAAATTTCCATAACGCTTATTTCTATTTTAAAATATATATATATAGAAAAATAATTTATATTTTATTTTTTATTAATTATACTAATTGCCCAGATAATCCTTATAATTTTATTTCTTCTGATAAAAGAATGCATCTTGGTATTTTTTATATAAATATTAAGAAATTCGATATTTAATTATCAGTGAGATATTTCAAATTTCTTCTAAGCAAGATATGTTTGCATTTCAATTTTTTTCATAAATATTAATTATTATAGATATCTACAAATAAAGCGAAACTTATTTTAATATTTTAATATTACAGTAATATTAACATTCTTTGCAACAAGATAAATATATCTACCTTTTCTTTAAACAATAAAATGTTTACCAATAATTGATTTTAATATAATTTAATTGATTTTACAATAATTTAAATTACTGAAATTATTAATATAAATAAAATATTTTCAAATACTTATTCTTATATTATCAAATCGTGTTTTGCCTCAATCTATGAGATCTTATGAGATCAATAGATATAATTCATGGTTCTGCCTATTCATCGACCTTTTCCACTAGATGATACTTGTAAGACGATAGCTGAGAAAATTATTAATAAATTATTGGATTATTGTTGAATATTTTTGTCGATTGTGTTCATTTTTAATATATTTATATCATTATAACATCGAAAAACATAATGCATTATGATATCATATCAAAACACGATTCTAATTATTTTTCATGCATTTTATATTCGCTATCACTTCCTATAATAACAAATAATACAAAATCTAATTAAAAATTATCATAATTGTTTAACGTTTAATATTTGACAATCTATCTATCACTCCCTTAACAAAATTAAATCGGTTCATCGAACTCATTCAAAATTTACACATCACGATCGTCAATTTTACTCGATGCTACGTTATTAATACATTTTCCTCTTATCGATCAAAAACAATCTTTAATATTTCAGTAAAGTTCAACGAATATTCTCGAACATATGAAATTCGTCGCGAGTCAGGGAAGCAGAAACATGAAATTATTCAAGAGCCGCCTATCAGAATCTCCATCGTAACCGAGTTCCTATATACTCTGCATCGTGGTGAACTATCAAAGGACAGCTTCAAGTAAATATCTCGTCAACTATCGCACAGGTTTATGTCTAAGCAATTCCCAAATGCATATTCTTCGAGTATCTACATTCTCTGTATATCTTTTCTTTCAGCTCAAGTTCTTCAGCTCAAGCACCGGTTCTTGTTGAATATAAATGGTGTCCATTAAGAATCGGTTCTCCGATCGGGGCGAAGTATTTGCAACAACTTGTTGCCTCGCTGTTTCGATATTGGAAATATGTTTCTGAGGCTAAAAATATTATAATACAAACGCGAGAACGCTTGTTTATTCAATATGGATATTCAATGGACATGGAATTCAATGTGGAGATAGGTCAGAGTCAAAATGAATGATCGCGTTTCGCGATTGTGGAATTTGTGTATATGAATCTAAATTTTCAAAATCAAAAATCTAATTAACATATTATTCATAAGATTCTGCAAACATTATCTAGAGTCTACATGTATAAATAATAAAAGAATAATAAACATGATGGTTATTGGCACTGCTTAAGAATGCTTACAGCGAATCGAAATAAATACATCGTTTTTAAACAGGGATATCACCGTATATTTCGATAAACTTCGACACTCGCTTATATTTAAGCTCGCACATTAGTAAGTTCGCATTCTTGATGACATCGTCGAAGCGAACGTTTCGTTAAAAAAATATTGAAGAATTGATTGAAAGACTTTATTATTCATTTATTTTCTTTCTATTCGCAGATATTTCCGTTCCGTGTTTGTGTATATGTATATTCGATCTTTATACAGAAAATTTAAAGAATAAACAAATAAAATACAATGTCTTGGTTAATGATAGAGACTGTTGGCCTAATCGCCACTGTATTTTTCTTACTGTATTATTATTCTATGTCGAGGATGGATTATTGGCGGAAACGTGGCGTCAAAGGGCCAAAGCCTCTTCCGTTTCTGGGTAATTTCAAAGATGTACTCCTGGCAAAAGAATCGACCATGGATTGTTTCGAAAGGGCGTACAAAAAGTTCAAGGATGAGCCAATGATCGGAGTGTATGGAGGTCATGAACCGTTGTTAATTTTAAGAGATTTAGATTTAATAAAAGACGTTCTTATTAAAGATTTTAACAAGTTCGCTCAAAGAACTCATGGTGCTATACGAGAGGTACGTATAAAACATCGTAAAATAAAATACTTATATTTTGTAAATTAATGAATAAAATACACAGAAATAAACAGATAAGTGAAAAATTTTATGTGTGATTTCAATTAGAATGAGTTATGAAGTGAATTTTTTTAAAGATTCTAAAATGAATGAATATAGAAAATAGCAATAATTTTATATTGAATGTTCGATAAATGGTTAAAGAAATTTTAAGAAATAAAGATGAAAATAAGATGAAAGTACAGAATGATATTTGGAATTTTGTTATGTATTTGAAATGTATTACATTTCATGATTTTTTTAAAAGTAAATTTAATTATTATCTTCATAACTATTAATCTTTACGTGATTATTGAGATTTTTTTTTTATTTTGACTATAATCTGTTCATTAGTTGCGACATTGTTTAGATGTTAGTTACATAATATAGTATTAGTAAGAACATTGTGTAAAAGTATTTTTTATTTTTATAATAATTTTTTTTATTTATTTTATCAATTTATATCTTACATATAATATATTTTATCATATATAGAATATATATAAAAAGTAGAAAAAGATAATCAATATTTCTATCATTATATTTTTCTTTTCAATTTCTTTTCAATTTAATCCGTGTGAAATTTTCTTCTGTTTTCATTGTATCAAAAATAGATAATGACGAATGAAATTTTTATAATTTTTCAGGTTGAACCATTATCCGAACAACTTTTCCGATTGGATGCAGAAAGATGGAGACCCTTAAGACTCAAACTTTCATCTTTCTTTTCATCAGGAAAACTGAAGGAAATGTTCCATTTATTTGTAGAATGTTCCAATAATTTTGAGAAGTATTTGGAAAAAATGGTAGAAAAAGGAGGAGTGGTCGAGTGTCGTGAGGCTGCTGCAAAATTTACCACTGACGTGATCGGTGCTTGTGCCTTCAGTATTCATACGAATGCACTTACAGATGAAAATTGCCAATTTCACAAGATGGGCAAACAAGCTCTCGCTACAAACCTCCAACAATTTCTCAACGATAGATTGAGAGAATATCCCTTTTTATTTAGAATCTTTGGACGCTTCTTCGTTGATCACGAGGTCACTAATTTCTTTGTAAATGCCACAAAAGACGCCATAGATTATAGAATCCAGAACAATGTGTATTTACGAGATGTCATTGATATTCTGGCAGATGTTAGGGAAAATCCAACGAAATGTGGTCTTAAAGGTATAATAATTTCTACATAACAAAATTTTATGATTTTTTTGTTTTAATTAAATCTTTGAATCTTCTTAAATCAGGAAAATAATACATATAGGGTATGTGTATATTATTAATTTTTTTTTTTTTTTTTGATGAATGAAAAAGAAATTCTGATGGATTTTGAACATGTTACAGAATATATAATTATATTTATATTCGCAGAAGCGGACAATTTACTCTTGGCATCACAGGTTGTTCAATTCTTCTTTGCTGGCTTCGAAAATGCTTCATTAACGATCAGCAATGCTTTGTACGAGCTGGCATGGAAGCCAGAGATTCAAGAGAAAGCTCGCGCGGAAATAGTGAATATTTTACAAAAATATGACGGAAAAATCACGTACGATGGTTTGGAAGAAATGAAGTATTTAGAAGCGTGTATTTTTGGTATAATTATTTTCAATTTTTACTAAAACATTATTCCATCATTAATTAAGTATATTTATAAATATATTATTTGATTATTAATTAATTTTTAAAGTTAACTTTTGTTCATGTATATACATTTTTATAAATAACTTTATATTCATAATAATTATTCATTAATATATTGAAGTCTTTCCAATATATATTTACCATAATATCCAATAATAAAATAGTATTATTAATTTGCATATATTACATGAATACATCGAACATATATTACATGAATATTGTTTGTTTATTTTTTAGAAACATTGAGAATGTATCCAGTACTACAATGGTTGTCGAGAGAAGCGACGGAAACTTACACATTTACGGGAACAAAAGTTACCATTCCAAGGGGTCAACAAGTCTTTTTACCAATCTATGCGATACAAAGAGATCCGGATATTTATCCAAATTCTGATAATTTTGATCCTGAAAGATTCACCAATGACAAAATTAAAACTAGACATTCGATGGCTCATTTACCTTTTGGAGATGGCCCAAGACATTGCAGTGGTAAGATATGCTTTTCTATAAAAATACTTTGTGTAAAAATACTTTTTTTTTTTAATTTTTATTGAATATATAGAAAATATAAAATATAGAAAAGTTATTTGTTTTTAATAAAAATATAAAATCTTTCAGGAATAAGATTGGCAAAAAAGCAATTAAAGGTAGGACTGGCCACAGTTTTATCAAAATTCAAAGTTGAAGTATGCGAGAAAACTCGTAAAATATATCAAAAAGACAAGAAACCACTATTTCTTCTTCAACCTGTTGACGGTATACATTTGAAAATATCAAAAGTTTCAGTGTAAAAACAAGATAAAAAAATAAGATAAGTATAATATCTTCCTTTCTCCTTTTTATCCTGTATCATTTATGATTATTTGCTATATAATTATTGCTTAAGAATTAATTGAATAAAACATCAATCTCACAGCTATATCTTGTTGTTCAAAATTGTACATAAAATACAAAAATATATATAAATATTGATTCTTGATAAATAATGATAAATAAAAAAATTGAATCGGAAAATAAATTCTTTTATATTTATTATCGATTTCAAGAAATTATAATGTTGTGAGATTAATGTTAAATTAACATAAATAATAAATTAATAAATAAAATGGTTTTATATATATCGTATACGTTTGTACAATTCTATCTCTAGTCTAATAATTTTTTTGTAAAATGCAAAATGAAATATTTCATCAAATAAAATATTGATCATATTGTTTTTTCGCAAATATTCAACTTTTTATTGTTTCGTTTCGAATCCAATATTCAATGAAAAAGTCATTGTAAACAATGTTATAAGTGAACATAATAAATAATTTTTCTTTATATCCCTTTTGATATAGTAACCGTATCCAATCCGTTTCACAAAAATTAATATCTTTCGAACATTGTAACTGTTATATTTATTGTCGCAGTTACATCGGCCAAGATACGAGGAGGATAGATTATTCCGAGTAAATCCGTTCTAAAACTGTTATAGTTTTTCAAGAATAAAAATCGTTAAACGAAAAACTCAACAATAGATCGATCCAAGAAATCCATCGTGATTCCAATATTTACCTCGAATCTGGATCTCCTCGATCCCTAGAGTTCGATTCAAGAACGAGGATTTCGTGTCAGCAAATCCGATATCCCATCTAACTGCTTTCTTGGTTCAAGAAACTGCTTTGATAAACGCCATGAAAAATCTATTGTATCCTTAGATCCTTGAAATATTGAAATATTTCCCTTCACTGAATCGTACAAACGTATACTTTATCATCGTATATTTCAATCATAAGTAACTTTTGAGTATAGTGTCGTATTTTGATTTGTCGTATATGAAAATAAAATGTGGAATTTTATAATATTATAATTATAATATACAATCAAGCTTTGATAAGTTGAATCACAAAAAAAGCTTCAAGTTACGAAAGTTCGTCTTATCGAAGTTTTTGAATATAGAAAGTTTAACAAACGTAGAAATTTTGCACAAATGTTAATATTTTTCCAATTGTAACAGAATAATTCGTAAGTGGTCTTTTACCTCGTGACAGTGACATGAATAGTCACAGTGACTGAGATAAAAAGGAGATGACATTCGAGGCTAAGGAGTTGAAACGAGCAGCTCTCATCACACCGTTTTTCTCTTTCTTAAAGCTTTCTTTAAAAAATTCGTTTGTTTCAGCTATTTTTATCATTCTCTCGTTCTCTCGAAACGTGACATAAAATGCTTTTTTTATTTAAATATTGTATTTTGTCTTTTCATCGTTTCTATCTTCCCTCTCTTATTTGTATTTGTTCTCCGTATGAACAACAAAAGAAAGCAAATATTTTTAATTTTAAAAAGAATTATGCTTCTTGCATAAATATGAACATTCTTAACAAATAATTTCTTAATCACTGAGTCTAGTTCTAGTCAAAGTAGTTTCTACAATTAAATTGCAGAATGTAAAAGTTTCTTAAAATCATTAAAAAAAATTAAATTCTTCCTTCAATGTTTCTTTCTAACCATCTTCTATTGATAATTTTCTATATCGAAGTGAAAACGAATTATGAAAAATCTAACATTTGTTGTATTATCACAATGAGATATCTTAAAATTCTCAGTACCCCACATCGCTTAGCTCAGTGTGTATTTTGAACTTAACCCCTTTCTTAAGGTACGTCCTAGAAAACTTATTGCGGAAGCAATAAACTTCCTTCTCGAGCAGCCCATTGTCGACTTTTCTGGGCTTTTAGCAATCTCGTCGTAATTATGACGAGCGTGCCACCTCCTGTCTCATTCAATGAGATTCTTTGTACCCACCTCGACAAATTATAATCGAGGGATAAGGAATTCTTTTTTAAATCGATGTCTTCGAGTTTAAGATTTCTTAAGTGATATGCGTTATTGTCTTAGTATAAAATAAAGAAAATCATTCACGAATTGAAATTCTTTGATATATTTTAAGTTGCAATTCGTTGTAGTTTTCATATCACCTTGATCAGAAGTTTTAGAAAAATATATAATAAATCAGATCACAAATATAGATATCATACTGTGACATAATTTTTAATAAATATTTTTGTTAAAAGTTCTTCTTAATAGCATAATACGAAATTATTTTTAGCATACATTTTTACAATTATGTATAAGTACACATGCAACATAATTACGTGATTCGATAATCAAACTTGAAGAATTTATTTATATCTCCATGTCGTTCTCTCTATTTTTAGGGTGACGATAAAAAAAACGGTTGAAAACGAAAAGATGGGGTGGGAAAAAAATGTTATTCCCTTTATCCATGGCTTCACGTTCGTGAAAAAAAAGGCGAGAAAGCATCAACTCACGATACATATTTATGAAAATGTTCATTCGAAAGTTCGACATTCAAATGGGACGGTTTTCAATTGCAGGCGGGAAAGTTTTTTCTCGGGTGGATGGAAAAAGCTGGCCACTGTTTGGATAACGGCTGGCTCGACTTTTCCCTTCAGAAATATTGCAACATTTCGGGACATACGAATCCATTTTTGCCCTTTCTACCCTGTTTTAATAGGTTTTCAGGCTTGTGTTTGCGTTTCAAAGGGCGATGAAAGTTTGGTAAAAATCGGCTGAGCGTGGTGGCCCGCTGTTAAGTTCATCGCAATGCCGATGGAGGGTAGTAGAGTAGCCATTTCCGGGAAACTGATACATACTTTGTAATAGAAAGAATAAGGGAATCAAATGTTTGCTATATTTAGTTTTAGTGCACCTATAAATTAGATAAATTTTGGATTAATAAATTTGAATGATTATTAATTGAGATTAAAACAATATTGATATTATTGATATTTATTTGCAATTTGATAACATAATTGTATTTTTCATTTTTTATTTTAGTGGAAGGAAGAAAATTATTATAATTTTTTTTGGAGATGTAAATAATATATATGAATTTTTGTACTTTTTTAATAATATATTGCATGATATTATTATTTTTCTAAAAATGTTTCAAAATCGTTCTCATTTTAATTTAATCATTCAATGTGAAAAATATGAATTCGTATAAGTTTGTGTCGTATGAAAAAATATTCTTTATTTTATAGAATAAAGTAAAAAACAATTTCGAAAATCATGTTGACGCAGAAATATTTCAATCATTAATTAAATATCTTAAATATATATAATATTTTAGTTGTATATTTAAAATAAAATGTTAAAAATATATTTTCTTAAAATCAAATATTTTTTCATACTTTTAAATATTTTAAAGAAATATTTTATTTCGGTAACACAGTTTTATTCAAAATTATTTACAAATGTGTGCAGAGATTATTGATTGCCCGGGCATAAATGATAGATATAGAATTAAGGTGGTTAAAAACTTTAATATATTCGAAATGAAAATTTTGATAAACTTTGATGAAAGTTTGTATTTTATTAATTCATGTAGCAAGTTATTGATTTTCAATTTCTCACTTGTTATATTTTGTTTATATTCCTACATTGATTTATATATATTCATATTTTTCAAAATATTCAAAATGCTCGATATTTAGTTACACCTTCTTCATGTTACAATTGATTTACCGTTGTAGGATTTGTTTTACGTGTTGTTTTCATATTACAATAATAAATTTAAAAATAATAAGTTGACTAAGAGTGATATACGAATATATAAATTATTATATATTATATATGATATTCGTATCAAGTATTGCGTTGCATGGCAAGTAGTTCAAATAATAAAGCATGTTATCGAAGAATTTCAATAAATTTTTAATATTCAATGTTATCAAATATTTCGCGTTGTATAAATTATCTCATTATAACGAGAATCATATTTACAAAAAATTTCAGAACGATATTTCTGAAATATTAATCGTGACTTTTAGGTTTTTAAATTTTAATAAATAGGCATTTTAATATGACAAAAATTATTGATTTAATTTTTAAATGGATCATTAATCATCCAATAGAATTTATTTTTTCTATATTTGAAAAGATATATTTAGATTTTCTCTCATTTTTTCATGACAAGCGAGATCAACGTTCCTCTCTATTTACATCGGTTCATCAACCTGATCATAACATGCACACGCGGTATGCGGTGCCCAAATAATCCGTAATCGATTTTAAACGTTTCCCCCCTAATCCGGTGTATAATGAATGAATAGTAAATACAGCATTCGAGTTTCTCACACCATTTTCTAACATTTGTCTGTTCACTGGGGGTTGAACAAGGGGAATAGCCTGTAGTGATCACAGCGCGGCAAGAGGGGGTATGAAAAGTGGTCGGAGAATGCTTTAAGCTGGCGCCGAAGGGTGGCGAAATCGCACGAATCGTACCGAGCCGAACCGAAAGCTCGGTTGCCCCTGTCAGTAGGCCTGCCGCAACGCAGCAGTTAGCGCGCCTTCCACTACGCGCAAAGATTACGCGACTTTTTCTCGGAATTCTGTCGTTATTTATCACACTTATACCTTATATTTTGCTACTAATATCCTTTTATTATCGTTCGTGAGCAAAGCAATCAGAGAAATAGATCGTTTCTAGCCTTTAAAAACTCGCGATCCATCATTCTCGTCGTGCATTGCATTCGGCATTTTGTATACGTTTTTAATCGCCGCATAGATCGCTCTTATAATTCAAAGTGGTCCCAGTGAATTCGACGAAAAACTAGGGCTCGAACAAAGGAGATATAATTAGAATATAATCGGTACGCTGGTTTACAAAAAAAAACGATTGTCCTCGTTCTCGTAAGCTTCTCGGTGGGGCGCTCCGGGGAGGATGAGTGAAAAATCCATCGATTTCGAGTGAGCAAATACTTGTCTCTAATCGGTCCACGAGTTATCAGTTTTACCTGCAAATATACGGTATAATAATCGTGTCAAGGATGAAATCGAGATTGTAACCATTCACTCGAAACGATTCACCTTCTGTTCAGTGATCTTCGTCGTGATCGTGATCGTGGTCGTGGCAAGCATCGAGAAGCTATTGGAATCGGGAATAGGATGACTCCCGTACAACACGGTGCATGATGAAACGGCTCTGACGACAACCTCCCCGTGCAACCTCCGACGCGATAACATCCGATGGACCCTAATGACACCGGCCCAGTGTTATCGTCAGTATCGTCGGGGCCGTCTATTTCTATATCCCGTCGAACTCCTCCCCCTACGCGGCAAACTTTCTTTGAAAAGGACCCAGGGTTACGTCGTTATTGGCGAACGATGACGGCATGAGCCGGTGTGTGATTATGTGTAACCGCGTATGAGGCGGTAGAGAGTTAATGAACCGTGGACGGTGTGTACGATTAGCCGAAGCTCCATTAATAACCGACCAACGGGGCTCGTGCTTGCAACGGGGGACGCACGCAGTTGCATCATGTGGGGGGTGATGATCGGGCAACTTTGAAAAAAGACGAGCACCCTTGCCGGCGCCGCATTCTCGTTCGGACGTTTGGTGAATGAACCTCCCTTCCCCTCCGCATTCGATGCATCCGCTCGATGTGCATCGTGTAGGGCGCGCATGTGTACGTGTACGTGTATGTGTACGTGTGTGTACGTGACCGTTCGCGGTCACGGTAACTGAAACACGGTTGATCGACAGTTTCTCAGTTTACGAAGCTAGACATCATCGATTATTTCGAACGTGAACGAAATAAAAATCCAACTTGTTCGTAACTCATTGGATATATTTATATGTATATATATATACGTTATATTCGTGTGAGTTGGTGAAAGAAGTAGTAGAGAATCGCGGTGTGAAGTTAGAGAGGAACGAGTGTAGTGTGGAAGTTCGCGTGACTCGCGTAGTCGTCGTGGCACACGACGGATAGCCAAGTTGAAATCCCAGAAGACGGAAGAGAGAGAATCGGTTTGAGAGAAGTGAAGTTCCAACCCATCGAGAGAACTAGATTCATTGAAACTTATCAGCTATCTCGGCCAACTTGCTATCCTGGAGTTAAGGAGGAGGAGGAGGATATTCGAGGGGGAGCAGGGGATTTGCCAGGACTCGGTCGTTCGGTTGCGCACGGTCCCAGGATGAGGGGGATGCTTTTGCTGATGAGCATGATGATGGCTTGGTTTGTCGCGGCGGAAGTTTTCCTCGGCGACGTCGACGAGCCGAGTAAGTGATTGAAACTTCTGATTTCCAACCGAGCTCATTCGAGGGGGGAACGAGTTCAATTAAGACGCAAGAATAATTCTATTGTAATATCGTCCACGAGTATTTATTTTTTTTCGTGAGGGGATAATCATCGCGTTCGCCAAATTTTCGTAATTTTAATTGAATTTCGAATAGGATATCGAATTTATTTGGTTGATTTTAAGTTTTTTGGTTTTTATAGTTAGTAACAGTAGAATGTAGATTTCCAAAATTGCTTTTTCTTTTATTTATTTGGATGTATGTGTAGCGATATTGGAACGTATAATATTTTTTGTACGTATAAATATGTATTGAATACCATTGTCTTTGAACAATTGATGTGACAATTTGGTATCGTACTTTAAAATTTTCTTTTACGTTGCGTTTCGTTGTAGTGTTACAATTGATATATACCTACTATATATAATTGATTGAAACATTTAAATTAACGTGTCAACATTTTTAACACGTACAATAACTTTATGGAAATTTTTAAAATACAAATATTAATAAATAAAAAATAATTATTAAATGTTCTTTTTCCAAACGAAACATATTTAATAATACAAAATTCATTTGTAATTTAAATTATTTATTACATAATTTTCATCATAAAACCATACATTATGGAAAATATTAACATCGTCATTCATTTTGCTTCTTGAAAAGCGAATGAATAAATTACTCATTTCCCTTTTGTAAAGGAGTTCTATTATCCTATTATTCTATTGAACCTATTCATTTCCTCTTTTGAGGTTTAAAATTTTATCACTAACCGATATGAATAAATGAAATAGTATAGGATATAATATTTTCTCACTTTAAAGTTTTTTTTATTATTCCTAAGAAAAAGTGAGAATATTAATTAAAAAATATATCGTGGAAAAGATATATTTTTTGTATACTATATCTACATTCTATGAAAGTAGTATGTCACAAGAAAGATTAAAGATTAATTTTCTTTTTTTTGAATTAGGTATTTAAATTTCTTTTATATTCATATTTATATTGAAACTTTGTGACACATTTCATTTTATTCAACTTTTATTACCTTCAACATTCTTGGATTATTATTGATCCAATAGAATTTCTCATCGTTAATAAATTTCTTAAGTTTGATAATTATGAATATGAAAGAATAGTAGTACATTAGAAGCTTTTACCTTTATTGAAACATATAAATTTAAAGGCCTCTTCCTCTTGTTGACACCTCTTTTAAACAATTCTTGATTCATTCACGTTGTTTTATCTCGAATTCTAAAAACTTTCGAAGAATTCCATTTTCCCCTTTATAATTCACAAACCGTTCAATATTCCACAACGATCATCGCGAAGACGGTAAATAGAATCGACGATTTGGTATTAAAATTCGGTTGAGCGTCGAATCGCGGTTCACCTCGTCGATAATCGCGTCGAGGGTTGTCAACCCCCTTCGCTGAATTGATCGCGACGAATATAACGTAATCCGTCAAAACGTAACCCGAACCGAGGGCGATCGTTGCAATTACGGTTCCAATTAATGCGTAAAGACAACTGGCCACCGGTGTCAGTCATTCGTAATGACGCTGTCGGCGGCCTCATAATCGTTGTGAAGCATTTACGAACTCGTGGTCGAGGCGAGCGTGCACGATGACTGGCGGGGTGGTAGCGTTGAGAGGAAGGAAAAAAGAGGGAAGGCGCGTTAACT
Organism: Apis dorsata; assembly: GCF_000469605.1. Classification (NCBI taxonomy): domain Eukaryota; kingdom Metazoa; phylum Arthropoda; class Insecta; order Hymenoptera; family Apidae; genus Apis; species Apis dorsata. The sequence goes on from NW_006263419.1 coordinate 48,341, forward strand.
TCAATGTGTTGGACGATTGATGCGATATACGCACGTGGACAGTGTGGAGAATTTGGCTGTCAATAGTTGTTTTGCGGCGGGCACAGCCTCGGTTTCCGTGCTCTACGACATTGGACGGCACCGCAACCCGTTTATTTAATCGATGCATTATGCAAATTGACATAACGGCTCCACTTCGGATGCAGTAATCGACCACCGTCTCTCGACTGATTCACAATGGGACAATGTGTACGTTGAATAATTGGCAGTAACGTGCTGCGGCTTCGAAATCAAAGCTACTGAACTTCCTGTCCGTACCTCGGGGGCTCAGAACGCGATGGACAGAATAGGTCCTGTTGGGTGCAGATACTGACTTTCGCCGATGCCACGGAAGTTGGATTGTTTGGAATGTTCGTTTCTCGAGGATTAGGGGATGGTTTGGTTATATAATTGGTAGATTGCGAATGTTCTCCGCAAACTCCGTATTCCTTTTCAACAGGAAGAAAGGAATGGAGCTTTAACTTGGCTTATTTGTTTCTATACATTGCGGATTTCCATGCAAATATATATTTTTCATATTATAGGAGTAACGTGCGATAAAAGCCGTTTGATCAATCACATAATTAAATCCAAATTAAAAATGATTCGCTTTAATCGAAAGAATTAACGCAGAGAGTTTTTAAATCAATTTATAATCTCCAATGCATCGTTAATAAGATCGTTGTAAACAATATTATTCCACAAATAAACGTATTTATCGCGTGATTTATCTTAAATCTCTATTAATCTGTATTAAAATTAAGAAAATTTTAAATCGCTATAAATTCGAAGATAATGGCTTTTAATCAACGAATCAAGGATCATTAGAAGCGTTGAACTTTCCCCTTTAAAATGGTTTTTAATTTATTTTGATACGACTTTTGGTTCTCGAGATATCATGGTGTAAAGAAAAGGGTAATTGTTAATCATTTATTCTTCTCATCTTTGTCACTTACTCAGATCTCTCGCTCGCACTTCTTCGGTCATCTATACTACACTCTAAATAAGTAAGAGACGCAATTTCTAGAATTAGTGCACTATTTTTAGAAGAAAATAATATGCACTTCCAAGAAAAAAATATATATAACAATTCATTCATAGTCTTTGCACCATCTGAAATATTACAGCAACTTTGATGCCTTATATCTCGGCAATCGATTGAGATATCGGAATAAAACAAAAAACAATTTCAATAGCATAGCTTTCTCTATTTTCTGAATAGATTTTGATGATACTTGGTATCTTCTCATGTTTTTTATACGAAAAGAGGAAGTTTCATTTCTATTTTTGAACGCAGTGGGGTCTACGTTGTAATATAAAGTATATAAAAATATAATTTAATACATGTTTTATATACTATAGTGTACTTTTTGTAAATTTTCAATAAATTTATAACATTTGAGTCTAATAATTAAAAATATATGATCGAGGTTATTCTATTTATATTCATAATCGATGTTATAAATTTTAAGTAAAAAATATTTTTAGGCTATAAAGAAGGTCTTTATATTTTCTGCATATTTTTATATTGATCTTCTTATGTACGTCATCCAGCTAAAATGGAATTCTTCAATATGTCAAAGTTGTAAAGGTGAAAATCTTGACAGAGTCAAAAATAGATAAAACTATTTTAATCATAAAGGGAAGTAATTCGAGACTCGACGTTCATTAACTTGAAGTTTTCAATACTCTCCCATTGATTCAAATTTTATTTCTGGATATTAATTTTTAAAAATTTCGAATTATTAAAAAGAAGAAAAATTAAATTTAATTATTAATTGCACTTCCTGTAAATTAATGCTTAATGATAATAAGGAAGGAAAATATGTATGAAAATTTCATTAGCTTTCATCACAAATTAATCGATACGTAACAAGATTTAATTAATTCAGATAATGAAGGTAACGAGTAAAATTTATAAGCATTGTATACGTGTATTAAAGGATGTTCGTCATCACAGGTGATTATTAGAGGAAGTTAAACGTACAAACAGCAATTAAATTGCACATATGATAGACATAATAATTAGTATATTATGCGTTAGAGGTTTGAAATACGCCTCTTTATAGACGCTTCAACATAAATTGCATGAAAATTGACACACCAGAGAATGAATAATTCCTCGATAGTTAGATTGAATTCATATCATCTCTATAACTTTGTTATGTAATTGTATTTAAATAGAAATCAAATACTGTTTTTTTGCTTATTTTCTGTGCATATTCTTTTGCAACTAAACATACTTTGTTTTAGAAAAATAATAATTAGTTTTTATATGCAGTAAAAGTAATTCATTTCAGTTATCTTCATTATTTGTAAACTAATCAAAATTTTGTTACAAGAATTGTTTTTTTTTTTATTAAATGAAAATATTATTTTTATTGAGTTACTTATTACATAAAAAAATTAAATATAATTTTAAAAATTTATCCAATAAAAAAATATAGGAAAAAAATCAAATATTATCAAGTTTCTTAAGAATCATAAAACAAAAAAAAATCTTGTTTGATTTATTAATAATAGAAACAATTAAGATTCTTTTCGTAATTCGAAGAAAAAAAGATGGAAACTTACTTTTACTTGCTCTGTTGAAAAATTTGAAAATTATGATAGTGTGATTGTAAGATATAGATATTCTTTTTTCCAGCTGTTCATTCTGCATAATATCTTCTTTTTTCATCAGTTTACTATACTTGTGTTTTGAACCAATAACATTATACCGATATTCACTTTTTTTACATTTTCAAGAGAAATTCTTCTATCAGTAGATTGAATCGATAAGCATATATTTTTTCGAGCCCTTTTTGTACACGGAATCATTTATCGTAAAGACAGATTATGGTACTGCATATAACATGACAACATGATCGAAGACCTATCCTTCCTCTTTACACAAAGTGTATGCAACGACTTAAGGAACGAGTACTTAGCATCCCTGTCTGCCTTTCACGTTTGAAATTGCAATAAACTCACGATAGTACAGTGCTTGGCAAATAACGAAAAATCATGCAGAAATTCGCTGTTTCGATCTCTAGTTGGTAGACTTGAATATATTTTACGAAATATTCCGCAATTTCTTCTCTATAAGAGCTTGATATCGACTAATTTTCGACACGCGAGCCATCTACGTTATTATGTACGTTATTCATCAGAATTTCATTATAATAACGTGATAACGTTGTATATTTCAACAATATTAGAATTATTAAATAGCCTGAATAATTTATTTTATTTCATATCAAATATATGTCGTCTAAACTTCTGAACTGAATGTTTCTCCATTCATATGAACATTTTCATAATTGAATATCTTAAATATATTTTTATGTTCATCTTCACTTTCAGTCTCATTTTCTACTTAAAAAAAAATACAGATCACGCAAATATAAGCATAAGAAATATAATACAATTGGAACAAAAGACTGGCGCGCCATCCAAAATGTCTGGAACAACGTTCCACTTCCTGTCCCGGCATAAGCAGCGACAAATTTTAAATAAACGGGTGAAATAATTTCAATGGTTGGCGGACTTTCTATCTTTTAACTGCTTCCGCATCCGAAGTTTCCTGTCGGCGTGGCAACTACTTCGTAGTAGAACACGAACACCCGCGTTCCATAGATGTTCCTTGATTAGGAATAAAGAGAGAGCCGCAAGTACGAACCTTGGCGGAAGTGGCAGTGAATGCGCGGAAAGAGATGACATTACTCGTGGGACGATGTTTGCGTGGTGCAACGCTGTCAGAGAGAGAGAGAGAGAGAAGAAAAAAGAAAAAAAACAGAAGAAAACAGTTTGAAATATTTAATGCACGTTGGTCTCGACGGTGAAATCGAGCTTTTATACCAGGATTCGTTGCGTGAAAATAGAATTTGCCGTAACGAGCTGCGATATTCTTTTTTTTTTTCTTTTTTTTTATAAAACTTGTGCACGTTACTTCCTGTTTGGATTAATTGTTTGTACATACGGAACGCGAGTTTTAATCCGTTGCAATGGAACAGGCAAAGTATCCTGACTTATTCTTGAAAAGTTTCCCTTGTAAATTAACGAAGTTTGCGGTAAAAATCTCTCGTTGCGATAAAAATTATTAAAACGATGTAAGTTATTTCTTTAGAGAATGTTGTTTAATATTTCTCTCTCTCTCTCTTTTTTCAGTTTTCTGATATCTCAAGATTTATCAAGATTTTACTTTATGCCTCAGAAAAATAACTTGGACGAGAATATTGTAATTTTAATTTTGATTTTATTCGAAGGGATGTTTATATTTATTTCATCAACGATGGACGTGATATAGTAGAGACTTTACATATAAATATCTTCGAAGAATTTAGTTTTTTAGAGTCTAAAATAATAAGTTTTTAATTATTTTAATGTATCAAGAAAGACTATTAATGATGATCATATCGCAATTATATTTAAAAGATAATTACGTTACAATTTCATTTTAAAAATAGATATCTTTATATTTCGAAACAATTTCCTCGCAAAAAGTGTTCCATTCGATCCGATACTGTGAAAATCACGCAACCATTATTTGATTCGTTGCCCGTTTTTTTGAAAATAATAATATTGGCTCACATGGAAATGGTAATTTTAAGTGGTACACCATGTATGTTATATTTCGAGGGCGTTATGTACCTACAATTTTGCAGCAGTCACGCGTGTAAAAAACGCATTTTCGCGCTTCGCCACGTGATTTTTCGACCTGCCACAGGGTACGATTCGTGAAATTCAGGAGATGTACAAATGGTGTCGTCGATCGCTTTTACGTGATTTATGAAATTCGTTTTCGCGCGATCATTTTGTACCTTGTGCTTTTTCACATTTTTTTTTTTTTTTTTTGTATTTTCCACGATC
>NW_006263419.1:53362-69226 GCF_000469605.1 Apis dorsata
ATCGTGACAAATTTTGAAACATTAGCATCAAATGTTCGTCATTTAAAGAAAGACATTTTGATTATATTAATTTAATGAGACAATATAAAAAAAAATAGATTCTTCATTTTCTTTGTTTACAACTCAATAATTAATTTAATTATCAAATTATAAAATTATTTGTTTTGCTAAATTTCTCTCAAACCCTATCGAGTAATAAAAAGAATAAAACAAAAATAGCTTTATTACATTAAAATTTCTTCTTACATTTAAATAATATACAAACCTGATATAAAAATATCCATAAATAGAAAATATATTTACATTTACCAATGATATTAACTCCTATCTCGAAATTCTAAAAATCTCTGCTACACTTACAAATATTTTAACAATCATTTTCTATTTCAGCAAAAATTATCACAGCAAGAGTTTCACAATTCCGTAATAATGTAATGTAAGAGCGAGTTGTAACAAAGCCTATCGTTGTCGACGTTATTAATTTGCAAACTGGGCGAGAAAGGTGGCGGAAACCGATGAGGAGAGGTAGGGTAGGAGGAACAAGGGGATCGGTTCGTAAATCACTCTAGAGGATTTATTATCGAGTATATTCGCGAGGAACGGGTTGGTGCTCGACGACTGGAAAAAGAGTAACGAAATAAAGTGAAACGAAGGGGGAAGGTAACGCGCGAGGAACGGCGGGCTCGCTTAAAAGGAAGACGATAGGGTAACGAGTATGGATCCGGTTAGAGCATCGAAAAAAATGTCGATACTATTCGCTGCGAAAGCGATAGGGCAACAAACGAGAGGGGAAAAAAAAAAAAAAAATACAGAGAGAGCTCGATCTCCGTTTTCGTTCGAAAATTCGATTCGACCTGGACGAATGAGTTGGCGTGTCCGAAATTTTTCGGTGGAAGCATCGGCTGTAAAAATTCCACGTGAAATTGGCGCCAAATTGAGAATAATGTGTCGGTTTTGAGAATCGGTGTGTATAGAATTTTGTGGTCGTGTTTTGTGTTTCTGTTTCATTGTATTTTTAACGATCGACTCATTATCTCTTGTTGCAGCTAGATTTATTATAATGGAACGCAGGAAAATAGATCTTTTATGAAAATACGTTTGCATAGGATAGAATTTTAGTTAGAAGAAATGGTAATTTTGTATATTGCATTTTATTGTAAAGATTTAAATTTTGCATTTTCTAAAATTAAGCTTTAAGTTTGTTTTAGAATTAAAATAAAAATGTAACATGCAGACATCTATTTTTCGCTGTATTTATCAATTAATTTGGTTGAATATAAATTACGGGCAAACATTTTTATATAAATTTTATATATTTAAATAATGTTTAATAGATAATATGACGAGAATAAAATAAAATGAAAATTGTGTTGGAGAAAAGTTTTCGAGAAAAATATGTTCGAATGCCAGTCAAATAGATGTGTACCTGTCTTATTCCCCACTGAATATCAAATAATCAATATTCAGAGAATTCTTCGTGCAAAAATAAATGAAAAATTTTTTTCTTTAAAGCTTCGTTTTTTAAAAAATTCACCGACTATAAGTATTTCTGATTGAATCGTTGACTTTTCTACTTATAACGCATTGATCATCTGATCATAAATTATTGACCATTCGAAATTTATTGAAATTTATGTTAAAAATCACGTATCTTTGATTATTTGTTCGTACATTTTCAATTTTTTTATTGAACTCGAATAAATGTAAATTGAAAATATTTATGCAGCATCACCAGAACAAATGTATTGGATGGAGGTACGAGGATATAAGAACTCTACCCTTGTTCATATATGTGAATATAGTTTGAAATATGTATAGTTTCCCCTATGGAAATATAGATAAACTAGAAAATTCTGGCATACATCAAATATCAATATTTTCCAAATATCGACATTTTCGAAGCAAAGAAATTCAAAGTTGTATATGACATGTCTATTTCATTTTATGACACGTGTATTCTATTTTATAAGAAATATAATTTTTAACGAAAGAATTATAAGCATCGATGAAAAAAATATAACACGAATTAGTCGAAAAATTATTAAATGATATATCTCTTCGTACAACTTTTATATTGTTCAAATCTGAAAAAAAAAATAGTTGGTAAATCAAATATCGTAATATCTAAAATATTATCATAAATCATACGATGAAAGTTTACTAGTTTTCATAAAAAAAATTCCAAGAATCCTCGAGAACATTCCCTCGCTTATCCGCTGGTAGAATAGTTTCTTCTGGCAAGTCGATTAAAACGAAATGCAGATTTGTCGACGATCGATCCCCGCAATAACGGCAGGATTTAGCTATATAGTAATGGATTTAGATAGACTTCGGAGTACGATGTCGAGTTTCGTTGCCAATGCTTCCCATTCGGCGGAAACTTTCAAAGGCAAACCTGTCTCTGTTCACGGTAGCTCTAAAAATCGATCCATTAACCGCCTCAAAAATCCACTTTTATCTGAGAAGTATCTCGTGCAGTGATACAGATCTGAACTTCTTATTATATTGATTTAATCCTCGATATAATGTATTATATCTCGTTTGACAATATCTAATAAATTCTCAATATTTATTATATAGAAATAAATATGGAATTATAATAAAGTTAATCACATCTGAACCGATTTGATAATTGTATTAACGTAAATCGGATAATTTTATCATTATTCAAGAATTTGATATGAATTTCTGAACAAAAGAGAATATTAAAAATATTTAATATACATGTATTTTATAGCGTTATGTTATTGAATTTATTATATATTAATTGATTAAATATTTATATTAAATCTCGTGTTATTGAATACGAAAGAAAATGAGAATCCTTGAGTGCAAAAAAGAGTTTTTCAAAATAAAAAAATGAATCGAGATTTATCATTTTTCTCCTTAATATATATTTTTATATAATTACAAAAATTCTTTCAATATTGTTTAACTTGTACATAAGATAAACGTACCTATGTACACGTTTCATCTGCTTCTTTGCCTTGTCACCATCTTTCGTAAACATGTGTACTCTCTTCTGGAAACGTTATATGTATACACATAAGATCTGTCGAGTCTTTGTAAGTCTCTTACGCCCAACTTAGCTCTAACAAGTCGCTATTTTTTCCGCTCCACATCTTCTTAAGGCTGTCCTACATTGTTCTAAAGAAAATATATTATTGATTACTGAAGCAAATTAATATCTTCAATCAGTATTTCAGAGTGGAAGGAAGACCAATGTCTATCCTCACAATTTATATCCCCACCTTGCAAAAATATCGAGCCATTCGATCAACCTTCATTAATCTTTCATCCCCTTGATGGATCACTGACAATCGTATCGTAAAAACTTGTCGTTTCTCTTGATGAAAATTTTTAAACGAGATATATATCCTCATATCTCTTTTCAAAATGTGATACTGATTTTTTTCTTTATCGAATTAAACATACGTATTCAATTCTATTCTTCAGTTCAATTCAGAGCCACAGACAATATATAAAATTTCAATCCTGCTAGTTTTCTGCTTTTTGCACCATTCAGATGCAAATGGAAATACAAAAAGATGTAAATTTTAAAATATTAAGTTTCCTTTATATTGTGGATGCCAGGATGTAGACTTAATAAATCTTATAATTTTACTTTTCATAGCTTTTCAGCAGCCAATGTTTAAGATCCAATAATTCTCTAGTTTCTTAATATTCAGAATTGTGTGTGCTGTAATATAACAGACTCAACAGTCTTCAAATTCTTCTTTTCTATTCTCACTGCCCATACCTTTATTCTTAGCATTGTAGATGCTGTACAGATCTTAAGATCTTCAATTCTCTAATTTCTCTTGTACAATTTTAGATCCAGCATTGCGGATACTCCGCAACATTGTAACCTCAGAACAGATTCCAAACTCATAAATTCCTATTTTCTCTGTTCGCAGCTCTATTTTCGTAATATAGTAGCCACATTAAAGTTTTGAATCTCCACTCCGCTAATTTGGCTGCCTGTATCTTTGCCCTTAACCGAGCTAGCCCGTGGCGAAATGACAAATTGAACAACGGTGTCTAAAACTGATTATCAGATGGATCCGAATGGTGGCGCCACGTGTTTATCGCGTGGCTATAATTCCGTCCAGGGTGAAGAGAATAAAGAAATTTGCATATAAAACAAGCAATTTACTCGGTTACCATGATATGCAGGGATGAAGGGGGGATCATTACTCCTGCTTTGAAGGGTAATGGAATAATGCGGTCGCCTTGTGTTCGTTTTACATCGTTATACCGGTTATCGGGAATTTGCTTTGATTATATGGTGGAAACGCACGGCAATTTCGGCGTGGCTATATTAATAATTGAAGATAATGGATGAACATAGGACACGGCCGGCCGACGTTCTCGATATTTAATTTCATATCACGATGCTCGAACGGCTAACTTGCTCTAATCCTCTTTCTCGTGGTCCAGATATCTATCACGCAATGGATCAGGAATAAATCGTGTTGAATACAAATTGATCGTGCACGCGGTTGATAAATGGTATTGTTTCTTGGAAAATGGTGATAACGATTTATGGAAATCTATTGGCGGTTTAGAATATTTTGGATGTGATAGGATAATATAAAATGGATGATTGATTTCAGTTTCAATGATTGCAATGGTTGTTTTCCAATTCATTTTCTTTTTATAATAGTAAGATTAATATTATATATAATAATTGGGTATTGGGTAATTATTTAGATTATCCAATTAGTTTGTTCTTTAATATTTAGTATTTTATATATTAAAAAATTGTATATTTATTATATGATGCGTATGATAAAATGATATGAATAAACAAATTGAATATTTGAAATGGTGTATATTAAAAAATATTATCAAAAAGAATTAGTAATTTATTTTTCTTTTATATAGATGTATTTTTATCCCTAAAAAGGGAAAAGCTTCAAAAAACTGTTGTAACTGTTAAATTGAATTGTAAAAAAACTGTCAAAAAGCGCTGGAAACAAATCAAAATATAAATTTTCATTAATTGAAGCTGTTTGTAACATTTGCTTTCGTGTAGCCATAAAATGGATGAGTCGCCTTTATACGTATATCATAACAAATGAAATATATTTGAAATAGAATATTTGATTGATTGCTTGTTTAGAACTAAAAATTTATTGCAAATTTTTATTAAACGAATAATTACAATTATAATTTAGATGATATCTTAATTATAATTTGAAAAGCAAAAATCTCAAAATAATAAAAATTCACCGTTCCGTTATAAATAAAAATATAACATATTTTTTAAAGATATTCTATATAAATTCTAATACAAAAAAACTTTACAAATTTTTTTTTTTTTTTACTAACATAACTTTGTCATTACGTTGCAATCCTTTATCGAAAAATACTTTCAACATATTGTCCCGCAATACATGAGAACAAAAGTAATTAAATCGAACGTTCCATTAACGTGATTTCCCCGAGTGATTTTCCAGTATCAGTGAAATTTATAGTCGTTGAATAAACAGCCGTTGAAAGGGATTACTTAGGAAACGAGGTCGCAAAAATGGGACGCATCAAGAACACCACGTTTTCTCCTTACCAACGGCCGAAATTACAACAAACCGTGAAACACAGTTCCCCCTCATTCTTAATCTACTTTCCGTTTATTCCACTTTTGCAAAGGACAATCGAAAACCAGACTCTAACTTCAATGCCTTCCCTTCAAATCCAATCCGTCCCGTCTCGTCACAAAGTATCAAGCCCTCAACTTCTGCCGAAATCCGGATATTCCATCCACGTTTCTATTTTCCTATAACTAATTTAATTTTCTTATTCGTCTATTTTGATCTATAAATGCAAAGTATTCGTAAACTATTCACTACTTACAATCTTCAAATTACAATATCCTGTAATGATTTTTTAACAAAAATATCTTATCAAGCAAAACTTTTTAGAAAAGAGAGCTGCGTACATCTTGCATCTGTACAATTCCACTTTAAAAAAAAAGTTAGAAATTTATTTACGAAATCAACAGGAAAATTAATTATGTCCTCTTGAAATATTCTTCCCCAAATGTATTACAAGTAATTTAAATTTACAAATTAAAATCGGGAAAAAAAATTTTCACAAATTTGTACTTTTAAAAATAAATTCTTATCGTGCAGATGATTGATAAAAAATGAATGTTGAACCATTCTCGCGTACAAAAATCGTGAAAATCTAAATATTATTCGACGATATACCATGAATGAGAAGAAGAAGAAGCATGGATAAAATGTTGCTCGACAAAAGGAAAAGCGTGGAATCTCGAGTTTCTAGTAGACGGGATGGAAAAATGTAATATGGATGGTGGCGCGTAAACGATAGCGCGCAAGCACGAATTGTGCGCTCAGACAAAAAGCTCGACAATCACGGGACGAAAGATGGAATGCAAAAAATTCTTCAACCGGTAAACGTCCTCCTTGCTCCGCCAAGAAGTGTCCCAACTGAGCGTCATTATTGCTTTGCATTTATAGCCTCATTCCACGTCCCTTCCCCATTGTTTTCCTAGGGGCGCTCGATGGCCGGGAGGGGGATGAACAATGTTAACGGGGGCTCGTGGAATTTTCTCTTTGAGCGGAGTTATCGTGTTTACGCTGTTAAACGTCTGAATAAAAATTGAACGATTATTATTTTTTTGAGAATTAAGAAGATGGCGATACAAAAAAGAATTTATATAAATAGAGAAAGAACTCGAGTTATTATTTCGACTTGAGAGATTTGATTGTTAAACGTATTTTGTTATTTGTAATTTTTATAATATGAAAAGTGTTATTCATTGTACATTTATTTTTATTGGAATAATATGTAAATTTTGGTAAATTTGAAAATTGTTATATTAAAATTACAATGTGAATACTTGTGCAATATAAAGTATACGATATGAAATCATTGCCAATTTCAAATTTTGATGTAAAATTATGTAGTTGCAAAAAATGACGGGAATCTCATTTATAAAATTATTCATGATTGTGTTGAGCTTGCATGAATATATTAAAAAAATCCGCTTCAGCGTTATATGTAATTCTGTATTATATAATCTTTTATAGAATCTATGGTTGAATTTAATAACTCATCCTATATAGTGTAATTTCAACTAATTTTATTCATAAATAAACAACGAGGAAGTTAATTTTATTTTTCTTCCTTTTTTGTAAATTAGTTTTTGAAATACAAACAATGTTTTGAACTTATTGACATTAATCAATAAGTTCAAAAATATATATTTTTTTATTATTTCAATATTCTTATGTGTAACAAATATTTTATTGCATGCAAAATATAGAAAATTGATAAAATTTGTTTATGAAATACGTAACGAATCCGAGAAAAGATAAAAAATAAAATTGAAAATTAAAATGCGTAAAAATGCAACGAATATACTATTAAAAAAATGTTTTTTTTTATAAACAAAGTACGCAAAGTTGATTGAAGAGCATTATTTTTAAAATAATATATTGAATTGATATATTTATTCTTTGATGATCAAATTTTTATTTAAAATCCCAATTTACTTGAACAGATACATAACCATATATCAATATTTGCCAAGTAAAACTTTTCTCAAAAAAAACCAATATTAGCTATTGAAATTATTTGCACATAATTTTTCAATGAAAATTTGTAAAATTCTTATTATTACTACAGAATGTACTACTAGAGTACAATACTTCAACTTATTTAATTAATATGCTATAATAAATAACATAACATTGTGCAAATATTTTTTATTGTATAACAAAGACTATCATAAACAAATAACTATATTTTGCAATGCAAATTATCAAAACACAAACTTTCTATTATAAATTCTAAAATTTTGATTATTTATATCATATAAAGTAAATTATGACGGTTTATATATGTTTTATATTTATTTATTTATTTTTTTTTTTTTTCAAATTTTTTCCACATTCTAATCATCAATGGCAATTCATCAGAAATCACGAGCCGTGAGTAAAGCCAGTCAGAACTTAGCCTCAGAGTTTTTAGAGAAGATGAATCCCAGTAGATAGGAATTGTTAAATGATCGCGGTGAGTAGACTTGTGGACGGCACGTTTTTCCTTTATCTTTTTCATGAGTCAGTTATATTTCAGTGTCCAAACTATCGGAAAAGCGATCTTAGATATCGAGATCGTTCTTCATGGATCGCTCTCGGTCTCTCGCTGTTCTATCTTTGACACGTTCCACTGTATTCCTCTTTCCTATCGTTTAGTCATCGAGAAATTGTCCGGTAGAATAGTCCTCGTATTAAAGATAAAATTGTGGCTAAATGTGCGGTGATTTCAAACTTTTATTGCAGTTTTGATCGATGAACCTTTACTGCTTAATCCTATTTAAATTACTCTCTCTGTTTAAAATTTATTACGATAGAATAAAAGAATAGAAGATATTACGATAGAATAAGAAGAAAAAGAAATAAAAAAGAGAGAGATAGGAATAAAAACCGTTAAAGAAGATGCGTGAATCGTGTGGGCAAGTATTGAGCAATACGTGTAGAAGATTTACTGTTAAAGATAAAAAGTAGGTAAATGACGAGAAACATAAAAAGTAGAAAGAGGAGGAAACGAACGCACGAATACCAATTTCAAAGACATTAATGTCCAGGATTATTAATGGAAATTATTAATGTGACAAATTCACGAGCGACGTGAATACGGTTTAACATTGTAACGTACACTAACAGTGAAATTATTCCTCTTAATCCATTTTTAAGGGAGTTTCAGTTTTTGCATGAATATGAGTCACAGTGATGCCCCAAATTTAATTTAAACATTCATCTATGTACTCTAAAAACAATCAGTGGCAATCAACCGGTCTAACCGGTTAATCTCTCGCCTTACAATTTAATCAAAAAACGTTGAATATTATTATATCTCGTCAAAATACAAAATTTTTCGTAAAGCATGATAAAATTCGCGACGAATAACATTCAAAATTTATATATCTCTATTACCAAATTACAAATCTACGATACTTCGAAGATATCGAAATCTCTCGAATTACTTATACATTCCACACAATTCTGCCCCTTTTATTAACCATAGCATCACAGTTTCCTCCCTTTAAGCCGTTTATCGTTAAACCGTGGTCTCGTCCTGGCGACCGATCGAAGGACGAGATTGCCAGAGAAGCGCGTCACTCGTGACCCGATAAAGCTGATTTTAGGTCGGTTGCACGGGGAGGATCGTCGTGCCTCCACCCCCATTTCTTCCTTTTTTCCGCTTCCCTTCGTGCGCTTCCTCTTATCTCTGATCCATTCCCCTTCCCCCCGCGTTTCGCGTGTGAACCAGCGGGAAAAGAGGATGACCGGAACTCAATACGCGACTGATTGGCCCCCACGATTGTCCGTGGCCCGCGATTGTCTTCTGGCGCACGTCAAAGAGCAGGTCTTCTCGAAAAACGGAAGAAACAGAGAGGAAATATGGGGGATGAAACGTGGGGGGTGGGAAGGAATGGCGTTCCTTTTCTTACGTTTTATCCGTTGGAACGCTTCTTGAGCCCGGATCTTCGCGCGTTTCATCCGGAATCAATGCTCGGTAAAAAAACGCTGTCGATATCAATCGCGTGATTGGATCCGATGAATCCGTAGATTTCTCGAAATAATTACGCGATTGTGCTCTTTCGTGATATCGATTGGTGACACGGTTTAAACGAAATGATTTTGAGAGAAGAGTTTCAATAAAATTAAATTTTTGTTAATGTTTATTTTTGTTAAAGTGACTGGTAAATGATTTTTCAATCAGATTTATTCAATCTATTCCCCTTCGAATTTTTGTGAGAAAATATTTGTATAGTTTCAATCCTTAAGTAAAAATTCAGGAAAAGTGTAGTTTCATTTATTTTAAAAAATTTTATCAATTTCTTTCTATCTTTAAATACAAAATTTATGTATTTTGGATTAGATTTGTGTATGTATTGTAATAGTAGCAATTCATAAAATGGATATTTTAATTGTAAACAGAACAATTCAGGAAAAAATAGACTTTTCAAAAAACGTTTGAAACATAAATATTTTAAAAGTTTATTTGAATTAGTATTAATAATTAAGTATCAATTAGTATCAATTTAAAGAATTACAAATAATTTATCTTATCTTAAGTATATTTAATAAGAAAATATTCTTTAAAATATATTAAGGGAATCATTATAAATATTTTGAAAATTAAATTTATTTTAAGTATTAGTATTTTAAGTAATTAGAATAAGGATGAGCAACATTTGTCTAAAATCATTATAAGACTTATAATCTCCTAGCTGTGTCATGTTACGATATCAGAGACTGAAATTGCTTTATTAGATAGCAGTATTACAATATCATAAAATAGGATCCTTAGACACTTACACACCGCATTTGCTCGATTTCGACTAAAGTCTCTTAATCCTTTACCTCTACCGTCTACCAAGTTCCAAGAATTTCATGGTAATTCTTAGGGTATATTCGAATTATTCTGGAACATCTCTAAACACAAAGATACAAAATATAATAGATACTTATAATACAATTTCATATTATTATACTCGATTTTATCACTTGTTAATATTCGAACTTTTTGTTTTATTCTTAATTGAAATTCGCGTAAATTTATATTTGAAAAACAAGTGGTATCATCATGAAAAAAGTGAAAATTTATTACAAAAAAAAAAAAACATCCTTGTTTTATATCTTCATAAACGTAATATTTTCCTATCAATTTACAATATTGTACCTCCAACCATTGTACAATATAATTGGTCATCAACTCACGTGTATTAATTACGTGTATTGGACAAACAAGATATTATTTACATTCGATATATATTACGTTCTTTCGTGAAGCGTTCTGTTATTGATGTTTCAGACGTTCCATTCACTAATTAATTTCTAGTTATTATCAATTCATCATGTCAATAAATATTATTTCTTATAAACAGGGACTCTGTTTTTCGATGTTTTTAAATATCACGAAAAATATTATGAAAAATTGTAACGAATTTAATAAAGATCGTCCATAATAAAAATAAAAATAAAGGTAAAGGCGTGAGATGAGGGAAATGGTGGATTGGAAAAAAGAAGAAAGAATCCTTTCCTTTCATTTTTCCCTTGAATCCGAATTCCTTCCTGATTGGGCAGCCGGTTGGCCATCGACTTCCTGTAACGTCCCGACTTTTATACGTTTCTTGGCCTCGAATGTTCGTGAAGAAATATGGTCGGCATCAATCGTGAGGAACGAGCGTGATTTTCTTCGATGAAACGGCTGGCCAAGCCGGAACCATCAGATCTTCGAAACAATGATCTACCGTATATGCTTCTTTGTCATCGTGTCCTCCTGATGGAAAAAGAAAAGGAAAAGGAAATCTTCATTCCGAAAAGAGTATCCAACTTTCGAAGTTTCTTTTGTCTTATCCAATGCCACTCGATTTCTTTAACATGAACATATTCGTTATTCGATCTCGAACTTTTCCTTGGATTCGTTTGAGCAAAAGAGTTTGCTTATTGGTTTATAAAAAAATAAAATAAATTTATATTGTGATACGATTTTGAAATATCTATCTTGATATGTAGAATTATCTGTTTTTGTGTTATTATTATATATATAAATATAAGGATTGAATCGAACGAAAAATAAATGAAAAAGATATTGATAAATAATGCGCATATGAAAAGTTGTTTTTTTAAATGAAATCTTAAATATAAACTTAAATATTTTGGTATTAACAATTAATTCGATTAATCAGTAAAAGGAAATTTACTACAAAGTTTATAAGCTATTTTAAACGCGATCAATAAGCTTCAATAATATTTCAACGATTTATATTAAAATATTTCAATTTCAACGACCACTCTATTTCATTTTCTTGAAAATTCCAATATCCATTGGAGAAATTCAAAACCTTTGAAACTTTGTTGCTGAAAGAGCATGCGTAAAATATGTACTCGATAAAAATCGATTGGCAAGTTTACCAACAGGTTAGTGAGTGGTATTCTTGGGTGAACAAGTACTCATATACATTTGAAGAGAACACAATGTCGTGCTACATACGAATACTATATTTTTACTTTTTACTTTTCTTTTCACGAATAATCTATTTTTTCTTTCAATTTTTATATTTTTTATATTCATCTCTTTTTATTAAAATTTCAGTGATTTCCGGTTTCCTTAAAACTACTACTTTCATTTCTTTTTATTTCTTATTATATCCATTATATCTATTTTTCCAAACTTTTTCGATCAATATTCCAGATTAAATTATTTTCATTCCTCTGAATTATTGGTTTTAGCATTTTTTTTCAAAATAAAATGCTTTGTATTATTTAGTCTGGATTAATATTATTTTTATTATTATTTTTTTTTAATCTCATGTTTCAATATGTGACAATTTCATTTGTTAATGGAATAATTTAGAATATACATATATCTAATATTTTATTGAAGAAAATTTAAATTAATTAAAGAAAAATTAAAAATTTTTAATATTTTTTCTCTCTCTCTCGGGAAAGATAAAGTTAACAAAGGTTTTTCATACGAATCTTTTAATTAATTTTTTACTTAACTAACACAGTTAAAAATACATGCAAAGAGAAAAGAATAAAAGAGAATCTTGCAAATAAACATAACCCAAATTATAAGGTTATATAAGATTAATTATTTAATTAAAATATTTTTATTAATTTATTTTTATGTATTTATAATTAAATTTCTTTCGTTCTCAGAATTTTTTTATCACGAACATTAGATATCAATATATTAAAAGTTGAAATAATGATTGAAAATTTAATATAAAACTTTTATTGTAAAGTTTTTAAAAGAACAAATTTTATTTTCTTTATTTTATATTTATCACAGTATTTTCACAAAAGTATTGCTTCATATAAACATGATTCGTACCTCGTTTGCAACCATTTTATTTTCTACACGTATTCTGTATATTTTCATTTCTAGAAATATCCTCTTATTTTCATATATAACTTCTTTATCCTATTTTACACTGCATACTCGTTCTTGTATTTTGTTTTTCATATATCTCTTATTTTTATCGTTGTCCTATCAGCTTTTCTCTGCTTCTTCCCACAATTCTTCCTCTTTATCACTACCTTTTCTTATTATCCTCCTTGCTTCTTTTAGTTTTATAGAAATATTTTCGACTTATTTTTTCTTCCTTTATGTCACAGTTTTTCTCCTTTCTTTCTTATCTTTTTTTTTTAAGGTTTCTTTTATTTTTTTCCCTTTTATTTTATTTTTATTTTTTTCATTGTTTTTTTTTTGAGATTTTATACCGTATCTCTTGTATTTTTAACTTTTTTCTCTCTAATATTTTTTCCTATCTTTTCTTTTCTTTATCAAATTTGTTTTTTCTCTTATTTCTATTTTTTAAATTTTTCTATTTTCATTTGTCCAGATATTTTGGTTTCGATTTCTCTTTCACAATATTAATCTTTGTCAAAAAATTAGAAGAAAAAATATTTCAACTCTGAAAGTTATCAAACGATAGTAACTTTTAATTATTACAAAAGTAAGGGAAAAAAACAAACACTCGTATTTTCTTATTTTTCATAAATTAAATTTTACGAAATCAGAATTACGTTAATTATATCTATTTTAATAAAATTTAAATAAAAAATTATTAAATATTTTTTTTTATATAATAGGCTTTACAATTTGTTGCAGCAAATAACATGTTTTTTTTAAACATATATAAAATTATAAAATTCTATTCAAGAGATTCGAGAACTCATTAAAAGTCTATTTTTTATCCATCTTATTTTCTTCAAGATATTTGAAATCATAGGTTAAAATCGAACACGCTATATACATCTTCTATCTCTCTTCCTCGATACTCTTCCTCTCTCACCATTTTTGGTCCCCGCTCTCCTCTCCATTTTCCATTTGCCGCACTGTCTCCATCGTTTGTTATCCAGTTCCTTGAATGGGCGCATATTCTAGTAGTACACTCAAGCATTGGCGCACCTTACGATAGAGGGAGCATATGTAGGGACAAACATGGTTTCACATATCGTAAGTAGTACGACTATTGCATTAGGCAAACGGGCGCGAATACGTGCAACGTGTAATGTCTTGGAATAAGGGGATCGTATGATTCAAATTGACAATTTGAGCCCCTTATATCATCTCTCATGGTTTTAAGCAGATACACGCCGGTTTATCGCCGACAAATGGGATACTGTTATTTACTTATGCATAATTTCACCGAATTCTCGGAGTGCAAAGTGCAATATCTACGCTGAAAAGTTGGACAAGAATCAATTCTTGATTTCAATTTCAAAGATGAATATCATTGTGGATATATTGAATAATAGATAATTAAATAAAAAATCATAAATTTTTATAAATACAAGACTGAAAAGGAGTTAAGTAGAAATAGAACTTTGGATATATATATAAAAAGAAGTTAATGCTTAATTAATTAATCTCTTACGCTAATAAAAAATTTAATATCTTATTCTCAATGCTATTATTACAAAAGGAGAAAAAACAATTAAGAATAATTTGTTTACAATTCAATTTATCAATCGTGAGTAGCATTTAGACTAGTTGTTGATTTGTCACTTAGCCTAAATCGCTAATACACCATTGTACACCGTATACTATCCTCTCTAACCCCTTGTTCACGCGTTGTTTATCCAGCAACCCTCTATGTTCATCCCTTATCACAGACCCAACCGTCTCAGTTGTGGACATTTCTACCCAATCGTAAGCATATCCGGAGATAATGTAAGAATATTTACAAGAAGAAAGATGATCATTTATGCATCGTTTGCATTGGAATGATATGAAGCTTTTTCCTTCTTTGACGATTGTTTGGAATCACAAAGGATTTAAGATTGAAAGATTAAACTGGTTAAACTGGATCATCTTTGATTAAAGTGATCAGATTTCGCTGAAGATACTTAAGTGTGATTGGAAAATAAACTGATATCTTAACTTAATGATTTAATAAATATTCTCGTTGAAATGAAATTCAAAATTTGGAAAATATATCAATCTCTTTTTCATAAACTGCAAAAAAAAAGTCAAATCAAAAGTTTCTTTTATGAAACTTTTATTTCTTGAATTAGTCAATTATCATTTATCATTCTTTACCATCTTTTATTTATTCTGTAACTTCCTCATCTATATTTAATGAATCTTTAAAGCTTTAATTTAAATGTACATTTAAATTACTAATTGAAAAAATAAATTTTAAAATTTATAAGTTATTAAAAGTATATCGATACAATTAAATATCGATAATTGAGATGTATATAACTTCGACAAAACTTTACACAATTATTTATTAACATCCTTCCTCCTTCGATATACTATTCCATCTTTCGTAACAGAACAAACATTTCTCCTGAAAAGTAATCCGCTCCCGTTTTTATTTCAAGCATTCCAACCCCATAACTTGGAATTTTTTACAAGGGAAGCCTCGTGAAACTGGAGTATCGCCGATGAAAATCCTACAATACAAAATATCAAACAGCACCAACATCTCTTTCTCTCACTCTCTCTCTCTCTCGCTCTCTCTCTCTCTCGCCTATTTTTCTCCCATCAACATTTTATGCATGTTTATACGTCCTATCCCGAGGCTAGGGTGCAGAGAAGTGGAGGAAGGCCGACTAAAAATTGCCGACTGTGCAAGGGAGGTAATATGAAATTGTGTATCGCGATACCCTATAAAAGGATAGCCTGTAAGTCTTTCGATCCGAAGTTGGAAACGGTGTATGCAGGCCGCCGCGCGCATAATGGCGGCGTGTAACGCGAGAAAGAGCTAGCGCGCTTGATGCGGCGTAAAATCCAATTGTAACGGGGGTGAAACTGGAGGAGAGAGCGGTGAGCACAGGGAAAAATGTGTCATACGTCGAAACGGGC
>NW_006263419.1:69354-72023 GCF_000469605.1 Apis dorsata
TGGTTATTCTCTTCTCCCTCCCTCTCTCGTCCGCTTTTACAATTCTAACCTAAAAGCCTTAAAGTTGATTCGTTCGTTTTTCATCACCGAAGGATCTCGGTTATCGCTGCCTCTACTATTGGGTGTACCGACTTCTACTTTCGGGCATCGACCCCTTTTTACGCCTTCGGGATGGAAATTACTCTGAAATTTTCGCGATCCAAAGTGGCGAGCCCACTTTATTTGACTTTCCTTTTAAATCAGCTATCGGCCGTGCTTCGTTTCCCGTTCCAAGCAAGCGTGCGGGTTAAACCGTATACCGATTGTTGACAATTTACTCGAGCTCGATGAATAGAAGAGGTGTGTAGGAACGTACGATGAAAAGGGGAAGTCGAGTAGATCTTTGAGAGATTTTGGTATGTAGCGTTTAATGAACGAGTGGGGGCAATGTACTTTTTTTTTATTGAATAATTTTTTGATAAAGTCGCATTAATATTTTAATTAAATGCAACGACGTCGATATTCACTTTTATTTAAAAATAAGAGAAATAATGGACAGAATTCTTTATAAAATATAGTGAAATACAAATGAATAAATTTATGAGTAAATTTCACTGTATGTTTGTAACGACATACATTCTTATTAAAAGGTCTTAAGATACTTTATGTTTTTAATAATAATTTTAGTATTATACATTTGAATTATATTAACTTCGTGTAGCTTTTTTATTATGCAAAGTAATCTTCAGGATCTTAACTTTATTTATATGTTCATGAATCATAAGAATATGCCAATAAGATAAGAAAATTCGAGAATATAAATATGTTGATTCACAATTTACAGATATGAATGTTTTATTCAAATGGAAGGGAAACTTTTTAGACATCTGTTATGAAAAAGAAAATAAAGTTTTGATAGATATATCATATAATATTTTGTTGATGTATCCTTTCCTACTAAATTATACTCGCTGTTAATTGAATATGAAATTATATTTTATATTTTTTCTAAAGGTTCTATTTTTATGTTTTTCAATTATTTAATCTTTTTCATAAGGAATTATTATTACATTTAGGATTTGTATTATTACATTAGAATTGCAATTATATATACTCAAATACATTTTTAATAAAAATATATCCCTAAGATGGCTAGCGTTTCTTTAACTTGAATTTTCGTTTATATTGCACACAAGATGTTAAAACTTTTATGAGAAAGTGTGTCGTGAAGTTGCATTTCCAAACGCAATCCATTTATATAATGTAGGTTACGTAGAAAATAACGTGCAAAGAAGTCTCTTTTAAAGAAATTTTAACTCGTAATGTTTTTGAAAAATTCTATACTTCTTATTCGAAATTCTTTATGATAAGTGGCATACAAGCTGCATTCATTCTTTCAGAGTAGTGAATTCTTTGAGAGTAGTGAATTCTTTGAGAGTAGTACGTTAAGTGACTTCACAATATTCCATTTTATAAAATTAATTTTTAAAGCGTAACAATTTCTGATAGTTACGAAAAAGAAAAAAAAGAAAACGAAACATTTTTATCACAAGAGAAAATTTAAAGAAATCGAGTGTATTTCCCGATGAAACAGGATGAAACAGCGACACAATCGTTCAAAACTAAAAATCTTTTTATATCCGAATAATTTTTTAAGTATAAAGTAAAATAAATTTTGAATACGCATGAGATGGAATATATGGATGTTTTATGGATATTACATCACTTTAATATTTATATATGATGCTTAACTGAAATGGAAGTTATAAAGAGAATACGAAAACATAAGTATAATCCGTACGAATAACATATTCCTCTTTCGATTGGAAATTGAAATGTAAAAAAAATCGTTTTTTCTATTAATAAAAAAAATATAATTCCTTCCATTCTTAACACCAATAGAACGCAATATCAAATTTCAAAGATACCAGATTCTTAGATTCTTTATGCAATATCAAACCAATCATTCCTTAAACCCTATATTTCACTTTATCCACTTTATCCTTCTCACTCTTAAAAACTTAGAATAAACGCAAAACATCGATACAATTTCTTCGATATCTTTCCAATAATATTTAAAACAAAACTCATAATACACGCCAAGCCTTAATTCCAAACCTCTCAACTCGATCTCTTATTCTCCTCTCCACGAGTAATTTTGTCAAGACGCGTATTTGCCGTGGCGACGTTGTTTTCCAGGTGTGTCGTTGGGGGTTGTTACCGCGTTTGCACAAATTGCGCTGTTTACACACATAACCGTCTCTCCACCACCTGGAACCAAGCGTCACCACCCGATAACAATCGCAAGAACGCGAACGCCTTTTGCAGTCCATGGGAATTCCGATGGAATCGCTGGACGTATTCTACGGGAATTCTCACGAATTTGCGATATCCATGGTGTAACTGGTCGTTATCGGGTCAAAGAGGCCACGGTTGTTCTTGTTCCTGGGGACGTGATTCGATATCGCGACGTGTTTTTACGGGGCTCGTGTCCCGGAGACACGAAATTCAACAGCAATGGTAACGATATGAAATATGGATGCGGTTTCGAGCCGTGTCGAAAAGGAGCTGTTTTAAATGTGATATTTTAACGTCGTGTGAAAGAATGATGGGTTATTGTTATTTTATTTTTTTTTTTTTCGTTTCAATTTTTATTGTGTTTTTCATTCGTTTCATTATGTGTTTGGCTT
>NW_006263419.1:72342-72780 GCF_000469605.1 Apis dorsata
TGCATGAATTTTTGGGATATTGGGGATTATATGTAACGCAATATTTGATGGGATTCGATTTTCGTGAATCCTTCGATTTTAGAAAAGCCAATTCGTTGTACATACAATTGGTATTGTGAAAAAGTTGTATTATATTTTTCATCATTTTTGTTCGTTTTTAAAATTCGAAATTCATATTTATAACTTTAATACATTATATTGTACTATAAAATGTTAAAAACAGAAAGTATTTACTCGAAATCTGTATCATTCAAAAAAGAAAAATTCGTTTCTATTTTTCATTCTTCTTTTTTTAATTTTATTTCAAAGATCTATAATATATTAATATTAATCCTAATACATAACATTATTAAAAACTAAATGCTTGATTTGTACTACTTTTTCTTTTATAACTTCTCATTAAAATTATACCAATTAAAAAAAAAAAAAAAAAAAAAA
>NW_006263419.1:73007-77582 GCF_000469605.1 Apis dorsata
CTCTGTTTATTATATTTTGCTTGTTAAATTCTCGAAACACAGACAAGGGGAAAAAAACCCTATTTATATTCTTCTATTCATTTATGTCAAGTCACATTTCGTTTCTTCGCAAGCATTGTTGTCGACAACTCCCTAATTCCATTCGAAGTTCTCTCGAAATCCGATCAGGTCGATTTGCATTTCCGTCCTCCGAATAAGATCACAACCCTATCCTGCGCACTGGTGCCGCCTCTCGCGACGGTTTGCGCCTGTTGAAATCCTCGCACGTGGACTTGTACATACACAAAAGCGGATAATGCGATGCATTACCGATCCGCGACACGGGGTCGCGTTTGCTTTGAATAATTACCCGAGATACGGCGTTGTAGCCGGATACGCCCTGAGATCTATGCGACTCCCTCAAGTAAACGTTCCAACCTGCCCAAATACGCGTGTCGAATCCGTGAACTGTTCGACCGTATTTGCACGTCGACATATGTCACGCTGATAAGACGGTGACCGGGTCTGCCTGTTTGCGGATTTATCCGATTTCCTCGAGTGATAGAAATTGCTTGTGTATCAATGACACTTTTGATAGAGAGGATGCGTGATCCTTGGACGAGAAAGGAGACAACGAGATGGAGATTTATATGGGAAAAGGATGAAGGATGAAGAAGGAGGAAAAAAATATTGTTTTTTTCTTAGAGTTTTTTTATTGAGAATTTGTCGAATAATTCGTGAATTGAGGGAAATAAGATTAATTTGAAATGTATTCAAATTATACACGAATTATTTCGCTATTTTTTTTTCTTTCGTCTTATTGTATTGTCAATCCTGTGTGTGTGTGTGTCTCATATATACATGATGCTATGTGAGACTATTGAGTCATAATTTTGCAAACTCTCTGATACAACACGGTATGGAATATATTCTATATCATATAAATTCACGTTATATGGGTCACTGGAAAAATATGATACATTCTTAAACACCATGTATATTCCATGTTATACGTGTCCTTCGATGCTATGTTATACGAACATTGCCGTATTTCTTGGGTATATGGATCTTATATGGATCTTATGAATGCATGTTAAAGAAATTCTTATTATACGAAGATCTATAGCGTCTTTCTATAAATAATTTAGTAGGATATAACTAAATATATATATTTATTTTGCAAAATTAATCATTAAGTATCTTCTTGAATATTTTATAATTTCGAATCACTGTTATCTATAATTAATTAGGATTAGAATAAGATAAAATTACTTCAAAATCTTTGGATTGCACCAATTTCAATGTCATTAATTTAAAATATCATTTTTCAGAATTGTTTTAGAATTTTTTTCAAAAAAAATATTCTTCTAGACTTTCCATATTAATTTTTCTATTTGCCTATGTTTTTAGGAAATTCAATATCTTTATCGTATTCGAAGAAAAAAAAATATTAAATGGATAAGACAATTGACTGGTCGAATGGTGATCAATAATTTTCTTTACGTTTCTTCCTCAAAAAACTTTAAATTTTGAACCATCGATTAAATCATTTATTGATCGTTTTCATGCATTTGCGGCTTGGTTTATCAATTCGTTTGATTTACATGAACATATTACGTAGATTATTTAGCGTTTGACGATGTTCTGTATTTGTCGAGACAATATTACTCGGTACCGTTGCTAACAGGTGTTTGTTTTGTTCGGACGAGAATTAGATTGGATCCAATAATTGGATATCTTGTGTTCCATGTTGTCTGCGGATAATATTGTAGTTTGCCGAGTTTGTTAAATAGTGATTCAATGGATAAATATAATAGGCTATAAATATATGTATCATAAATATATATGAAGTAGATGTTTTGTGAGTAATAAATGTTTTTTCGATGATTTGAAAAGAAGACGGTTTAGAGGCTAAAATTTAAGAATAAATTGATATACAGAAGTATAATGTTTTATATTTTATAGGTATAATATGTTCTGTGTATAGGAAATTATTTTATAATCCTATCAGTTTCTGTATAGACCACTGGATATACGTATAGAAAAATAATATTCAGAATAATACGAGAACGATGATAATATCATTGTTTAGCTTTGCAATCTCTAATCAATCTCTAATTAATGTGTTTCTGCTTTTCAATCCTTATTTGCTTATAACGAATTATATTTATTGATTATCAGATCCGTATAAACCAAATTTAATTACGCTTAATTACTAATGATTGAATATGCATGTCAATTATATCAACAACGTAACGATACGTTGCTATTTCTATAATAAAATTTTGATTTCATTAAATTTTAATTAATTAAACATTTATTATTCATTCTTAAATATAAATAATTGATCTAGAAAAGATTTATTTTCAAATGATAGAATATATTTTAATGATATATATATAGATAGTTGTAAAATTGGTTATATACAAAATTTTACAATTAATACAAAATATAAATGACGCAACGGAAATGTTCAAATTTATTATTAGATGCAACTGAGAAGCTTAAACGATAATTAATATCCTCTGACATGTATTTTCCAGAGTAATATTAATCATTGTATTAAATTCTGCTCGCAAAGATAAAATTAGATATCTATACGAAGGATTTAGTATCAAGATTGGATTAAAGTCGCGCTTTAAATAGAAATTTTAATACATATTTATTTTTCGTAATATAAAATTTCGTGTCAAAATTTCAAATCATTATATTAAAATTTATTGTTATTTTTTTTAAAATGAATGTCAAAAATAAAGTCCTAGATACTGATCCTAGATACGTGATTAATTTTAAAAATTGATTCATACAAATCGGTTAATAATTAATAATTAAACTACTTAATAATTATTCTTTGATTTCAAGAAGAAGTATGCATTTACTCCATTCCTCAAAATTCTTCCAAATACCAAAATATAACAAAATAACAAATTTTTTTGCGTCGCAAACGATACTTTTTAAATTTCGACGACGAAGAACCATCCAGCAAACATTCCATCGTTATCGAAACTTCATCCTTCCTCACTCCAAACTGCTCAACGCTTTCCATTTCCTTGTCAGTTTCTTGCTTGTCGTGTGCTCGGTTCCACGATGGAAAGAGCAACGAAAAAAGCGATGGACATTCATGCAGCAAATCGATAAGGCAGCGCGTGATTAATCTCCGCGTGCAAACCAATTTCCCGAGTCATCGTTGTATCTAAGGTCGGGCGAGGGAAAGGATAACGAGCAAGGGGTGGCGAGGTGGCGAAACGATGGATGAGGTGGCTATGAAAGCCAATGGAATCGCGACAACTACGTGGGAGGGCATAAATCGGCAAGTAGATCGATTAATTGCCCTCTCCTCCCACGGGCGTCCACCTACACGGTACGCGCGTCCTGTTTTGTTTCTCAAGCAACTTTTGTTTCTCGGCCAATTTGCAGTAACTTGGTAGCTCTTGGTCAGTGACTGACTGGAAAACTGGAAATTTGCGGTTGCGGTAAGAAAATATAGAGGAGGGGGAGAAGTGGCCTGGATACGTTCCTGGCTGGAAGTTGAATTAGGAAGAAAATCTATGAAGCGGCAGTGGCTCGTGGTTTTACCCGGGGAGAAGAAGGATAGTTTTTAATCGTGGTCGAGATTTAATTGCAGTTGTTCCTTTTTTTCCCTTTGAAAAGGATTCTTCTTTTTCTCTCAACTTGAGATCGAGTGAGAATTAAAATTAATGTGAAGTATTAAGATGAAAAAAAAGAAAAAGAAAAAAGGATATTAGAGGGGTGAATGGAATATCTATTTTTTATCTTATGACTTATAATATGTTCTTCACTGTTCTGTACTTTGATAATGCAAAAGCAACGAGGCTGGCATTAATATTCATCACTATTCGCCTTTGTCGAAATATATACACCAGAGCCAGAGATCGATTCATAAAATTTCACGCGAGATATATAAGATCCTTTCATCGAGTCGCAGAATTTCATCGTTCTATAATATTTTCCAAGGTTCACCTATGCATAAAATAAAAATCCGATTACGGTGTTCAACGAGATCCCCGTGAAAAACGTGAAAATCATTTACTTTTTTCCCCCTCTGCATTATTACATCTTCGCCCCAACGACGAAGCGAACGACAAATGACAAGAACTAAATCATCCCCTATAACCGAGTGAAAACAACATCGGCAAAGGGGACGGACTCTTCACCGCCCCTCGGCCTCGAGCTTAAAACGCGGAACGAAAGAATTAAAAAACATCAAACAAAGAGGGTCGTTGAAATCCCACTGTGTACATGGATAAGAGTTTTCCGGAGGAGGAGAGGGTAACAGCTTTCAACGCGATGGCCATAACTTGGAACTTCGTTGAAAGCGTTGTTAATAAAGGATCCATTAGATATTCGGATACACACCGTTTTTGAAAAATCACCTTTAATCGCGTGTTTCTTTGAAAACAGTGACGCGTTCGGCGTTGGACGAATAATATTTCGGGTAATTTTTCAGTACCGATGCTGGATGTGCCGGCGGTGGCTGGTTTCAAAGCTCAAATACCTTGCGACATCGATCCGGTGAGCAAGAGCGAGGTGGTGAGCATGGTTTTTTGGTACAAAGACGAGAGGGGCGGCGAGCCG
>NW_006263419.1:77740-87541 GCF_000469605.1 Apis dorsata
ATCGATAGCTCAGGCGAAGCTTTGGTCAGATCCATACGTGTTCGGTAAAAGGGCGACCATGAGGACGAGCGTAGAACCCGCGAAATTGGAGATCGATCCCCTCGAGGCGGCCGACGTGGGGGTGTACAGGTGCAGGGTGGATTACAAAAATAGTCCAACCAGAAATCAGAAGGTTAACCTCACGGTGATAGGTGAGTACGTACCTACCTTTATATTTTTCTTTTTCTTTCACTCACCCTTATCCCTCTTCCCTAGATAATCAATCGCGATTAATTGCTTTCGTTCTGGAATTTGATGGCATTTGGACTGGGACTTATCGTCGCTTTTAATTCCCAATTTTTCATTTTTTTTTTAAAAGAATCTCCTTTTGGATTCGTTTTTCGAAGCGATGTGTGATGAGGTTCGGTTTTGATACCTGTGATTAAAACTTCTGTAATCTACTGTAATATTGGAAAAGAAATTACATTCTTTATTATCTCGGTGGGAAGTAAGTGATGGATTGCGTAGAGATGTGGGAGTATTTACTTTAGATTTAAATCCAGAAAAAAAGATTGATTAATCTTTGACCGATTACATTCTAAGAAAAAAAGAGAAATATATCCATAACGAAATTGTTATGATAAAATATAAAAAAGTAATGAAATTAAATTGTTGTTTAATCCATATTAAAAATTTCTTTTTTCCATAACAAAATATAAAAAGTTAAAGTAATAGAGTTTGTCGTAAAATATTGAATATCAAATTTTGATATTTCAATTTTCAATTAAAAAAATATTATTTCTGTTCTTTTATCATTATGAAATTAAAATTATAAAATAGAGAGAAATATTGTTCTTCGTTTTGTTCATGGTGGCACAGATTTTCTTTCAAAATTAACGATAAAACACGGTGCAATGATATTATAAATGCATGGGACAGGATAATCTTTAGTAGAACTGTAGAACAAATCGTGTTATTTTAACTCATTAAATTTCTTGTTACATTTGTGCTAACGTGATTTCAAATTAATTAATTGTGCAAGCTTAACAGGAATCATGATATTTTCTTGCTGTTCTAGAGATTAAAAAATTGTACGTGTATGTTTTTTAAGTGACATCATTCCCAACAGTTTTATCATGAGAGCACGCAGTGTGCGCTTAAACAAAATTTGCCTCTAATTTAACATTGCTTTGTGACGATCATTTATAGCGTTTAATTACAATTTGTCTTTCTAACACAAGATATGGTGAATTTTACAGCTCCTTGCTTTTTGAACGAGATACAAGATTTGAAACAGATACAATATCTTATCTAATACGAATAGATAAAGTTTATTATTATTATCGAAAAAAAATTTTTTTTGCGAGAAAATATCGTGTGCGTCAAATTTTATCAAAAGATTTAAAAGAAAAGTAAATATCCATGTTATATATGACGTACATAAATCCACTCTTACGACAGTGCCACCAAACAAACCTGTGATTTACACCGGCGCCGGTAGAAGTTTGGCCAAGATATTACAGCCCTTCAACGAGGGTAGCGAATTGTCCTTATTGTGCGAGGTAATCGGGGGTTCACCACCACCGAAAGTCACGTGGCATTTCAATGGAGCGATGGACGACACTTACACGTTGGAGCATGGTGATATCACGATAAATCGTCTCGATATCTCGAACGTCACCAGGAAGTTTCTCAGGACTAGGCTAATTTGCCGGGCGAGCAACACGCATCTCGTGCCTCCTCTCACTTCCGAGATTATTTTGGATATTAATTGTGAGTGAGAAACTGTTTCAACTTGTCAAACCTCTCTTACCGAATGTTTACTTCTCGTTAAAGGGAAGGGAACAACAACTTAATCTCAGTTTAGAAGTTTCTTACTTTAATAAACTTTAATAAACTGCTGTGTTTATTGAAAATTTCGAGGTGATGCGAATATTGCATATATTTTTATTTTTCTTCTCATATTTGCTCTCAGAGTTAAATATCTATAAATCACAATTCCTAAGTTTTATATTTATATAAGAGCTTTTCAAGAAAGTGTTTGAAAATTCTAAAATTATCTTGCTTTCACAAAATATATGTTTCGAAATCGTGTGCTGTTTATCGTTTTATTATTGTTGATATTCTGCATTTCACTGGAATTTAATAAAGAGTATTTTTGCGTAAAAAAAA
Organism: Apis dorsata; assembly: GCF_000469605.1. Lineage (NCBI taxonomy): Eukaryota > Metazoa > Arthropoda > Insecta > Hymenoptera > Apidae > Apis > Apis dorsata. The sequence goes on from NW_006263419.1 coordinate 79,892, forward strand.
ATCGGAATTGGATTGTTTTTGTATCCGAAACGTTACTTTTTTACTCTGGTATCGATTCAACGACACCCTTCGAATTCCAGTGAAACCGTTGCTAGTGAATATTACGAACAAAAGAGCCCACTTGTCGGCGTTAAAAACGTACGAAATTGAATGCACCAGTTCGGGTTCTAGGCCAGAGGCTGTGATCACCTGGTGGAAGGGAAACCACCAGGTCAAACATATGGCCAGAAATGTGAGTATAACATTTTTGAACTTACGATTGCCGTGTTCTATTTCCACGATATTTACACGACAGATACGCGTGATCTTAGATTCTGAGTTCTTCGTAGTTTGCAGATCTGAACATTACGAGAAGTATGCTGAGTTACGTACCCACCATGGAGGATGATGGGAAATATCTGACGTGTCGAGCAGAGAATCCAGTTGTACCTGATAGCGCCCTCGAAAATAGATGGCGATTATTAGTATATTGTAAGTGAAATAAATTTTATTCTAATCTTATAAATATTTAAGCAATTATTGTAAGCACAATGAATACTATAGAATCACAAAAGCATTTCATTTTAGATTAATATGATTATTTATTTAACAATTCGTTAAAATTGAAATATAATATAATATAATATAAATAATACAAAATTTAACAATGATTCTCGTGGCCATTTTGTAACACTACATTGATTATCCAATTCAAATACAGAATTTCAAGAAGTGACAAAGAAACCTCGACTTTTTCTTGTCGAGAAAAGAAAAAAGAAACAAAAATTTGGTCATCAAAATTCATTCAAGAGATAGGGAAAACCATGCCATTGAAATTGCTTTTTGTTTTATCTCGATATCTCAATTCGTTACCGAGATATAAGGACTCAAAGTATCCATAACGTTTAAGAGATTATGAATGAGCTCGCGACCTACATATTTTCCTGGAAATGCATACTATGCGTCTTTCCAGGAATCGCGTCTGTCGCTTGTCTGCAGTTTGCGATAGGTCAGTAAGACGAGGTGCGAGCGAGAGATCCGAGTAAGCGACAAGGACGGAGATAATAAATAGTCAAAAATTACCCTTTCCTTTGCGCGACGATATCTCGAGAACCGGAAGTCGTAGCGAGATAAATCAAAAAGCGTTTTAAAGGGGAAGGTTCAGCGCTTCTAACGATCTTTGATTCGTTGATTAAAAGTCATTATCTTCGAAGTTATAGCGGTTTAAATTTTCCCTAATTTTAATAGAGTTTAATCGAGTTTTAAAGCAGATTACGCGATAAATACGTTTATTTCTTGAAAAATATTGTTTTTCACGATCTTATTAATGTTACGTCGAAGATATTAAGTTGATTTAAAAGCAATTTTTAATCTTTTGCTCGAAACAAGTTAGATCTTGATTAATTTAGACATCGATTAATAAAATTTTTATATTAGAATTATAATATCATGCAATATGATATTATATATTTCATAGCATATTAAATTGATCATTATTCAAGTTATTTTTTTATTCAAATATCAATATTCTCTCATCAATTTTTATAATATCGATTTCATTTGTATTCACTTGAATTGTTCTAATATAACATTTAGAAATATTGATTCATTTGGGCACAAAATTCTCAGATTCACCAATAGTGACGATCAAGCTAGGTTTGAGTCTGAAAGCAAACGACATAAACGAAGGCGATGATGTCTATTTCGAATGCGACGTTCAAGCGAATCCGAAGGCGTACAAGCTGGTGTGGTACAAGGACGGAAAGGAGCTACATCAGAACATGACTGCTAGAATTTTTCTTCCCAGCGGGCAATCTTTGGTTTTGCGAAGCGTGACTAGAAATTCTGCGGGCGAATATTCTTGCATGGCTGTCAATGTCGAAGGGAAATCTACCAGCAGACCTGTAACGTTGGAAATAATGTGTGAGTACTTTTACCCTTTCCTCTTCTTAAAAGAATATTCCTTTCTAAACAACATTGTACATCGTTATTACATTTTCATTCTCCCAAAAATGCTTTTTCAATGCCTCCCAAACTTCTTTTTGGAAAACAATTGTCATTCGATTCAAACGAAAAAATAGTGAGCAAGTCTTAAACTTCGCGTCCATGACACGTCCACTTGAATTTTCAGACGCGCCTGTGTGCAAGGACGGGTCATCCACCCAAGTGGTCGGCGCCTTGAAGCACGAGACCATCTCCCTTGTGTGCGGTGTGCAGTCTAAACCGCCGCCCATCACTTTCCATTGGACCTTCAACAATTCCGGCGAGCTGATGAACGTGCCGTCCAACAGATTCACACCGGTGAAACCGCTCAGCCTAATCACCAGCCACTGGCACGGATCCAGGTTGAATTATACTCTGGCCAACGACATGGATTACGGGACGGTCGCGTGTTGGGCGAAAAATCGGATAGGGGTGCAAAAGACGCCCTGCCTTTTTCAGATCATCGTCGCAGGGAAACCCTATCCCCTTCAGAACTGCACGGCCCTCCAATCGACCGGCCCGTACGCGTATCGAATGGGTAAGTGATACTGGAACCCTTCTATCAACCTAAACGCGCCTAACTATGTCATTACGTATCCTCCGTATAGGATAGTATGATAGCTCACAACTCGATAGAGCCGGTATTGTGTTCAACAGCTTGTTTCCCGGTATACCCTCGACCAAAGAGAGAGAGGGAGAGAGAGAGAGACAAGGTGTTCGACCGTGCGTGAAAACGATCGTGAAATTAGGCGATCCCCTTTGGGGATCGATTACCGCACGCTCCGAGGGGTAGCCGGTTTTTCGTTACAGGAAAGTGACACTGGGGATGGGGGGATGTTTGGTGTTGGTGAGATGGCACGTTAAATGTTGTTAAAGGTTGCTTTTTAGGTTACTTTGTCTACGTTGAGGATGACATTTTCTTGCTCGTTTCATTCGTTCAGGCAAATTGAGGAAAGTTTAAATAGGGTAATATGAATCGTTCGTTTGAGAAATTATAATTATTTTATTTGTATATACTTATAGTTCAGGAATAATTTTAATTTTAGGTAATGTAAGATGTATCGTTGATCTCTGAGCAACGAAATTTGATATTTCTGAATAGCAAAAAGGAGAGATTAAACTTTGGAAATTAATAATTTTGTGTATTGTATATCGAAATATTTCCTAAACGAATTTAAATTTGCAGAAAAAAACATAAATATAATATAAAGTATCGAATAAAATGTAATTTTTTTTCTTAAAAAAGTATTTATCCAAAAAGGAAATATTTCTTCATCAATTATATATGAATCAATTAACCAACAATATTCTATAATACGATTATATTTTGAGTATAGTTTCGAGGATATTCTTCCTCGAGGCTTCCATCACGTTTTTCTATGAAATAGGTCACGAGGACTTGAAGGCTACCGACTCGAGGGACGCGGACTGGTTGATCGTCAGATGTTCGGAAGGGTTTGACGGCGGTTTGCCCTTAACTAATTACGAGCTGGAGGTCTACAGCGAGGAGAACGTTTATCACGTCAATACCATCTACCTGAACCACACAGAGAGATCCGGCTCGTCCGGTCCTGTTTTTGAGGTTCCTGGCTTGGAGCCTGGTCGTAAATACAGGCTTCATCTCTACGCTGTCAATGCAAAGGGTCGAAGCGATCCCGTGGTTCTTGAACCGGTCACGCTTAAAGCAGTCGCGATGTACACAACCGGTAAGTTTCTCTATTTCTTAAATCGATATAAAAAATGTGGAGCATGTCTTTTTTTAGAGCCTTTTATCTGTTGGAACTAATCGTTATTAATTTATTGTATATTTTTTGGGCATAAAGCAATAACAAGAAGAACAAGTTTAATAATAGTAATTTATAAATTCTAAATAAGGAATATAAAATTGTAGAAGAGAAATTTATAATTTACATACGTATGATCGATAATTGAACTGTTTAAAATTGTGACTGTTTAAAATTTTTTATATATTTTTTAATACTTTTTTAATAAAATTCAAAGGGAACAAATATATTTTAACTAAATTACTAAAGTGTAATACAAGTATATTTATTACTTTAATTAGTATAATATAGTAGTCTCTTTGTATATATAAAAGTATTTAAAAATCAGTAGAATAAAAATTCGTTTTAATTAAATTATAATATAATACTTCTTTTAAATAATTTCGTGTTAAAAATTGCCTGTTTGTTAAAGATTAAAAGATTAAAAACAAAATATCAAGAAGAAATATGAAATAGAAAAATCAATTATGATGTAACAGTATCAAATTATTTCTAATTCTTTTTATAAATATCAAATAACATATTATTTTTCATACTAATTACAAGTATTAATATGCCAATTTCTTTGAAACATCACACACAGAACACAACACAGTACAAACTTATAAACACTCCAAAAATATCAATAATCCATTTATATTTAGTATCAAATCAATTGCCAATTATAATTTCTCTGAATCGTTACAAATTCATTTCCATTCTCGCAAAACTCAAGAGACGAATATCGTCACGAGGAATACAGAGAAAAAACCAGAGTAGACATGAGATTCTTTGCCAACAGGACACAATGTTTTTTATGGATCTCAATTAGCCGGAATTGTATCACGAGTTCAACAACCCGTAACATTGCATTCGCGTGGACTTGTCTTAGGGACAAGCAATTTTCATGATCGTAATTATACTCGTATCCGCGATAATTTCAACTCCTCCAGAGCCTTCGCTTTTTTCCTTTCCGTATGACACGTTTCTTCGTATACTCCTTTCCACGGAGGCTGAATTAAAATCCCATAAAGTCTTTTCCTCGCTGCTGTCTCATTCGAGGCGCATTTATCGCCTTTAATTTCCATCCTCATGATTTATTCATGTCGGCTCGTGGACGATCTCGGTTTGTGTGTGGAAATGCTTCTTTCTCCATGTGCGTGTGTGCAAATGTCGCGTGTATATGTATAATATATATATACGTGACACAGGTATTTGCAACACGAACCCATCTTTGGATCTCGGTTGTGTATGGATAATGCGGACCTGGACCACCTCCAACCCTGTCCCCAATCTTTGAGAACCTCTTCGAAACCGTTTCAACCGGTTTCGCCGTGTCCTTGCTATTTTCTACTAACACGCTACTATTCCTATAAGGAATTGAAGATTTTATAAATGAATAATCGCATTGAAAATGGATTCGTTTGAATTAGAGTGTAGCATTAATGTAATTTGTTTATTACATATTTTTTTGAAATATCGTATTATAATCAAAATAATTTCTACGTAATCTTATTTGATGGAAATAAAATTTATCAGATTATGATTAATAATATAATATTTCTGTAAGATAAATGAATCGATAATATTATTTTGATGATAATATTCGAATTTATCAAAATTTACCAAAATAGTAATATTTTTTTTATTATATTTGTCAACAAATAATATGAATTTATGATTATAATACATTCATGTTTCATTCAACAGATGCATCCATTTATAATGAAATGGATGTTTAACAGATTCATTCGTAAGAATTGAGAATCCATAGTAGGTGGTTGTAAATATAACCATTATTTATGCTTATATCTTTCATTCATAATAATGAATTTTGTCACTGTAAAAATATACAAATTTTTCGAAGATACGTAACATTTTAAAAGACACAAAATATTATTTACAATTCAGATATATATACAAATATTCATTTTTCTCCAGAATTCAATTTATAATAGAACAATTTTAAAAGTTATCTCTATTGAAATATATAATATAGCCTTTAACTATATTAAATATATTTAAACGATATAGCAATAATATATATATTTTAATTATAAAAATTTATAGTATATATTAATATTCATTAATATTCATCGAGACTTTCATTATCTAAAAATATTTTAACGTAATTACGTAGAAGCTATGATTGAGATAATGGAATGCACAATTTAATCACATAAAAGTCTCATTGAAAATGGAAACAAAAGTGTAATATTGACAAGAGTATTCTATAACGACTAAAGAAAAATGAGATAATATTTATTCAAGGAAAAAAAAAATATACACAATGAAATACTAATATAATTATTCTGATGAAACTTTGCAGATTTATAATCCATTTAACAATATCTTCTTTATTATTCCAATGAAAATCAAAATGAAATAATTAAAACATATTTTCTGAAATTTAGAAAAAATTATCAGAGTTAATATAAATAACACGTGAAATAGATTTTTAAAACTCTATTTTTTTAAAAATACTTAAAAAATTACAAGATTTCGTTATTCTTCTGATAAAACATTTATACAATTCTTGTATAATCTGGATAACTAACTAATCTATTCAAATCAAATTTACAACATTAATTTAATATTTTCTTTTAAATCTAATCAATCTTCTTTTGATTCATCTTTATCATCTCCTTTTACAAACAAATTGTATCACGTAGCTTGAAGTCACTTTATATGCAAAAACAACACTTGCGATTCTCAGCTTTTCTTCCCTGATCTCGTTTAAAGTTAAACCGGTGCATTAGAAGTATTTATCCTGATTACAAATTTCCTGTAAACGTTAGTTATATACAAATCAAATTATCCCGGTATATGTTTACTCGCAATGGATACGTACACATCTGTACAGATGCGCGTAGAAAGGCTTATACGTACGAAACGTTCGTTTAGCTAACGAACCAAAGCGCTTTCTGAATGCCAAAGAGCCTCGTCGGCCATCGTCGTCCTCTTCCCTTTCTTAATCTTTGCCGAAAGTTCTTTACGTTTCCCTCGTGATCCGATAAATAAAGGAAATAAAAGAAAATCTCGTTTACCGGACACGTATAAGATACTCTTCAAGATACGTTGTCGTTCAAGGACAAGTCACGTTTCTATTTCGAAGGGAATTCTAATACGATCTTTTCTAATTGATGATTGACGATACAGTGTTTCATTTTGAAATATATTGCAAATGACATTTCAAATTAGCATGATGTTTTAAAATTCTAGTCATTTGGAATTTTTTCTTTTTATTTGATCAACGTTTATTATCAGCTTTTCACAGATTTTATTTTATCTTGAAGATAATATTTATGTTTTATATTCTTTGAATAGAAATATTCTTCGTTATAGATTATTTACTTTTCCTCAATATATAATATAATATAACAATAATAAGAATATTCTATAGTTGCTTATTTAAAAATATGTGTTATCAAAATATAATATACGGTATGATTCATGTAATATACACTTATCTAATAATATCGAATAAAAAAAATTGTAATAAAAATTATGTAATAAAAGAAGTAAACGGTGATTTAATTAGCAAATAATTCCAACTTCTCATTCGATTCAAATTATCAGTATCATAAATAGAAAGAAACTATCCTCAAATAAAAAGAAACGAGTGAGAGAGAAAAAGAGAGAGAGAGAAGAAAAAACCAGAAAAAAAAAACAACGAACGTGAAATTCCAATTCCGACCGAAAAACTTTCCGGAAGCGTAGCTAATTAAGTCGCCGGATCTCCATTACAAAATCCACCGAGTCTGGTCGAACGAGTCTTAATTACATTTCTAATTGCGCGAACGTAGCTGCAGCTTGGCGGGATGAAATTTCGAAACTGGCCGCGGTTCAATAACGAAATTCAATTATCCCCGCGAAACCCCTGCCGAAGTTACGTATCCGGGGGCGACATCTATGCGGCCCGCCC
>NW_006263419.1:87753-91554 GCF_000469605.1 Apis dorsata
GTCAGCGATTTTAAAAGCCTCGTTAGCGACCCTTGGCGCAACATCGGTATATCCCCACGGCTGTGTCCCCTCGCGCGATAACGATATCGTCTTCCACGTTTGAGTCACGTTTCCTTCTGTCCCCAGATCGCGGAACATCCGACGACAGCCCGGATTACAGCCTTCTGGTGGCGTGTTTCGCCGGCGGCATAACGGCCGTGTGCATCCTGATCGTGGGCATCACCCTGACCATGTATCGTCGCAGCCATCCGATGCAACCGATCAAGGCCCACACGGAAGTGGCGCAGTACGGTGGTGGGGCCAAGGAGGACAGGGGGATGACGGGGGTGGCCCCGTTGAGCAAAGAGTCGAGGGACGAGGCGAAGGGAGAGGTGGTGGGGAACGATGTGACCGACGAGGATCCGGACGTGATTCCAAGCAAGATGGACAAGAGGCCGGATATATTCGAGCCGGGTTACGAGGCCGTGAAATCGGAGAGGACGAAAGATTTCGATCATTTGGAGGAGTTGGATTATCCGTCTCCCTCGCCCGTGCTGCATACGAAAGATTCGTGGATATATCCGAACGGGTACGTGAAGAAAGTGGAGAGAAGCTTGAGCCCGTTACGGCCGAGCACGCTCCCGGTTCATCGTAGCCACGATATTTACACGAGAAGTTCTCGCGTCCAGGAAAGCTGTATATAGATGGCTCCTAGGGGAGTGGTTTATCGACGATCGTGGCGTTACGACTGATGTTGACCAAACTAAGAGGCCACGATTCGTTTTCTAGTATTGGATTGGTATCTCGTTCGAACAGTTATTAGTTTTCGATCGTCTTCACGCTTGAATGATCGGTTTCGATGATTATCGTATTCCTTTGGGGGAGGGGGGGAAGGTAGGTATTGGAATAAACATCGTGAATTTAATCCTCTGTAACGATAAACGTCGCGTGATTCGAAACTCGTATTCACGTATGTATTTTGTAAGGTTTATTTATTCGTTTTATTGTACGTTGATGTATTATCGAGTTACGTTGTTGCGTATAAAATGACAATTTTGAAAATTATTCAAAAATTATTCTAGTGGCTTGTTGAATAGTTATTAAAATGAAACATAAATGAATCCGACTGGTTTTTAAATTCAGATTTTGATATAGTACGGTGAAAGCTGCTTGTCATGTTAATACGGCTTTTGGGGGAAAAAAAATGAATAAAACTAGTGTGAAAAATTTAAATTGAAAGATCGAAAATGTAGAAAAATTATATATAACGAAAAGTTATAATAATTATAATCTCGTTTCATAATGGTTAAGTGTAACGAAACTGTTTAATCATATTTTAATATTATTTTTAATAAAGTTATAAATGTTGCAGGTTTTGTTAAAAGTTGAGCTATTTTATCTACAGATATTTATTATTTTATATCCGGTTAATAAAAAATCAGGAAGCAAAAATAAATTCGGGACAGCAGCTTTAATTAGACAATATGTATATCTATTTTAACCTGTTTCAATCTATATCAATTTATCGTAACTCATTTTATAATATTTATGCTTTATATATTTATATATTTATGCTAAAATTAAAATGAAAATTTCAATAAAATGAAACGTATATATATTTTAATGGATCTTTCAGACAGAAATCGTAATTACTGAAATACTTTGATCATTCAATTTACGTCGAATCTTTTGATTGAAAATTTTTAAAAATTCATCAAAAGAATAATTTTAGCATATGCTTCGGATTCACGAGGCATCGTCATGGAACAGTATATATTCTATAATTTAATCATTTAATTTTCACGTATCAATTATCAAATAACCGTTCATAATAATTTCTAGGATTCTCGGATTATAAAAATTAATAAACAATAATTTCTTTTCTCACGTAAAACGTTAGAGGGTTAAATAAAACGAATCGTTTGATGTTTAAGGACTGACATAAAATTTTATACAACATCTTATACACACACTTAAATAGAACAGAGAAACGACCGTGGCTCACAAATTCACTGCCCTGTCCGCGAAACTACGATTGATTCATGCCAAAAAACGCCAAGCATGACAAACAAAAGTTTTGTAAATAGACAATAAGTATCGTTAAGATTCCATCCCGAACTGTCGAGGTCTTGATCTTATTTTTCACCTAGTTTTAAGCTAGTAATTAATCTTAAATATAAAGAAAAAAGAGAGAGAGAGAGAAAGAGAGAAAAGAGAAAAGATAATAAGACAAAGAGGAGCGTCTTGACGATCACGACGTTTGTACATAGACAATAAATTTTCTTCCTTGAATGTTCGTCTCCCAATCGAAAAGGCTTCCCGTATACCCGATGTCATCATCGGTAAACGTGGTTTCGTGTTGAACATTGTTTCGTGTGAATACTTGATGTATCGTGTGAGAATGAGCGCGTTTCACAGGCGAACGCGTTAACGCTTGGTCAATCAATTGGTCGAACATTTTAACGAGCATGTAAACGTTTGTATATACGAATAATAAACCTTGTTGTTTAATAACTTGAGATCGTTTTTGAAGAGCATACACCATATGATGTTGAAGACGATGAAATAGGTAAGTAATGGTTGATTCAATTAATCGATAAACTATGTATATCTTAAAAAGATAGATCATAAGTAAACAACATTTAATAAAATTAATTTCATTTCTCTGTAATTGACGAACGATTTTATCCTTGGAATCGATCTTCAAAATTGTTTGTTTCAAGTAATTTACGCATAAATAAATAACACGCGCTTTTTTTTTCATCGCCATTCTTTTTCTTCGACATCGATCTAACCATAAATCGATTTTCCATTCTTTCGTTTGTAGATATAATCCATCTATCAATTGGCGGAAGATAATAGTCATCGAACGTCAATTTCTAAAACTCTGATCAGCGAAAAACGATTGGAAGAAACAATTGGTCCGCGACGAATACAGGTTTACATAAATTCGAGATGCAATACCCACTTGACAGGGGGAACTGTTTCTCTTCCATTAACCGTTCGACATTTTGGGATATTGTTGACTGATTTCAGAGGCAAAGGCAACGATTTGCTGGACTGGCAGATATTTCGTTAAGCCGCTTATCCCACAACCGCGAATCTAGAGATCTCTCCCAGTGGCTCGTTTAACGTATAGTGTCGCGATACACACACGATTCACGCAACAGAGATTTTAGTCTGCACACGACTTGACGTTCTAACAGAGATCCAGACGATGATGGCCAACGATAAATCACATCGTTAGGACAATGTTCGTCCAGTGAATCTTGTTTCACGCTATCTGGAAATAAATTGCCGGCAATCTGTTCCTTCTACGGGATTCCCTGAGTCGGACATATCGCGTGATCGTTTGTTGCATCGTGACGAAAAGGAAAACGTAAATATGATTCGTATAGGAAGTTGATAGAATTTTGTAATTTTTAATCAATTTTCTTAGATAATATGTTTATACTTTTATAATATAGAGTTTCAATTCTTATAATTCAAAGAAATTAATATGGGATATAAATTTGCAATATAGAAAAAAGTTCATAGGATTTTATAAATTAAATTTTGCATAAGTAGATTAGATTGATTGGGATTTAAATGAAAATTTGGATATTTTGATATAATATAATGATTTTAATGATACGAAGAATATTTTGTTTATCAAGTAATTTTGAATAAATTAATACAACTACTTTTAGAATTGTAGATTGAAAAAAAATATCTACAATTAAAATTCCGAGTTTGAATAAATATTAAGTGAATCGTATTGAATGTAATTTCTATAAATATTAAAAAAAAAAAAAAAAAAAAAAAAAAAAAAAAAAAAAATTT
>NW_006263419.1:91828-94386 GCF_000469605.1 Apis dorsata
AAATAAACATTCTATTTTATTTAAAACTTTCAATGCGAATATGCATTATTCGCAAACCTTTGTTTCACCGCGTGTAAAGTTTTACGAGAACGAAATGAAATGTTTCATTAATTCAGGATTTTTTTTCATTAAGCAACTTTATTAGTTGGCTTGTAGCATTATCAACTTATATCGTATACGAAACGTGTATTACAAACTCGTTCAGTCTTGCAATTAAAAGTTTCGTTAACGTTTCAAGTACATTAGGAGGATATGGCATAATTAAAGTTGATAGGATTAATTAATTTTTCAAAATATAATCTTCTTTTATCATCGCGATTGAGTAAAAAAATATGTACAATGGATGCTTTTCTCTATTTAAAAAGAGAAACTTATTCTCTTATTTCGTTTCCTCTTAATATTTCATGTTGGCATATAATATTATCTACTTTAAATATTTATAATAATTCTTGTTTGTCTTTTTGTTCTTATAAGATTGATTAATTTAAATTTTCTTATTCTATTTCCTCTAATTAATTAATTTGTTAAAAATATATACAGCATAATAATATATTTTACAAGAGCAACATCCACTTCACATCTTTAAATTTCAATCTTTTATATCTCTATAATCACTCTCGATATGTTTTAATTTTTTTTGGAATGATTAATGATAATTAATTCAATCAAAGGAAAAAAATATTAATAACCGTTCTGTGCATCAAATTATTATTGTTACAAAATATTTCTAGATCTCATTTGAATAATTTAGATAGATATAAATAATGGGCTTATCACCGACTCACGACAATATTTCTAGGGTAAATCAAGACGCTGATATAGCCGCTGGTTCTTTCATGCTTGTTCCAAAATTTATGACGGACGCCCTAACGTTTTCGAACCTCGTAAATTCTCTGTTCTCGCCCGCGAGAAGAACGCAAGTCATGTGTTTTTCTTTCGAGAAAATGATTTTTGCGATTAGTCAATGAAAATTTCTGCACATAGGTGAATCAAAATAACTAATGAATAAGAATTTTTTAAATTTTGGAATGAACTTTTTTCATTTTTAACAGCAATGTAAAAAAATTAGATAAAATGAGAAAAGAAGTTAATTTGAAAGTCATAATATTCCACAATTCTGTAACTATAAAATAATCTGATTCGTTTTTTATTATTTATCAAAAAGATTGCAGCATCATGCATTTCCAATCTAACATTGGAATCATTTATTAAACTTAATGATAAAATGATAAATATAATTCAAATTTCGAAAAAAATAGACTTAGATCTCTACAATTTCATAACGAAATCTGAAATATTTCAAAAAACAATCTATGTTTTATTTCAAAGATGTGGCGTTTAAGTCAGTCTATAACTTATGATATGACTCACATTTGGTGATTCAAACAAACAACGAAGGAAAATTTAGCTGGTGGACAGGTTGGCCGAGATATTTCGCGGTCGTTGATTTGGAAATTTAATAAGAAACGGGGAGGAAGAAGGAAGAGGGGAGGCAAGACAAAGAAGGGAGGCCACCGGATCGTTCCTCCGGTTTTATCTCCGTTTCCATTTCGCCGCTTTCTCCTTTTTGCGCTCTGTGGATCCTACGTCCATTCTGGCAGAAGACTAATATCCGTGCGTTCACATTAAAAACTTAATTATAAACCTGTACAGAGTGATTTGTTTCTGCCTCGGTGGTCGAGTTAAGGATAATGTCTTGATGACGATCATTAGAAACGTTGTAATTTAGTAAGATGTAGCAGAAGATAATTTTTATGCGAATTGTCGAATGAAAGATATTGCTTTTAACTGAAAAATTATTATGTCTGTAGATTATGTATTTTATTTGTATTTCATTATGAGATAAAAGTATGAGGTAATCAAATTATATTTCTGCATGATGAATTTCAAAGATGATGAATTTCAAAGAGTTTTCAACGTTTTCAATCCATCATGATTCGTAAATTCTCTATGCTTTCCTCGAGGCTCGAAGAAGATTTATCTTTTCATTGATGCAACTCGACTCAAAACTTCCCTGGACACCGTTGTTAAGGATTTGTATCAACTATGAAAGAATAGACGCGGAGGAAAGAGTGAGAATGCACAAGGGAAAAGTCTTTCTTTCCTCATCCGATAAATTTCGACGTTAACAACGGGAGAAGAGCACTGTTGAATTCTTCGTGAAACTCGAAATCGGAAATATTAAGGATATAAAATTGTACGATGCAATTTTGGAATGTTAAATTTTATGCAAAGAATTTCCTCTTTAAAAAAGAATAGGTAAAAAAAATATTCTTACCTTTTCCCTATCTATTATCTTATTCTTTCCTTTATATTCATATTAAAGCAAAGAGATTTCTTGTATGAGATCTCTTACACTGGCAAATTATATTTTTATGGTTGGACAAATTATACGAGTCTTCTTTTAGTAAACACAATTATTTTAAAAGGCAACGTGCCGTTACGTTACCATTTTTCTTCAAATAGAACTTCACTTTGTTTATTTCAGGAAGGAATATTTAATACAAATTTTACTTAAAAAGATGAATAATAAAAATAAAAGGAAATCTTTTTTTTTT
>NW_006263419.1:94590-106721 GCF_000469605.1 Apis dorsata
ATAGTTATTTTTGAGTGTATCATCTATGCATTATATATTTATTTCACTGATCTTTCGTAATCTATATACCCGAGGCTTTAGTCGCGTATATTCGAATACTCGTAAGAAAAATTGTATCTTCTTAACTTCCACTAAGATGCAATATCACGTCGTGGAATAGAAACGTTTACGTGACTACAATTTTAATACTACATGACGTACGATAAATATTCTCTATGTTTCATACACGAATAAATTTTACTTTTGTGGCTTCCGATATCTAGAATTTCAATTGTTCCATGGTCAAATCATAATATATTTTATTGAATTTTTTTTATATTTAAATCATCTGAAAGAAGATTAAGATTGTTTTTTATTTATCTGTAAATATAAATCATGAATATCATTGTATTCATTGTATATAGGAAGAAACTGATAAAATCTAATTTTTTTAAAATAAAATGATTTATAAATGAACATTGGAAATGCTAGATTTCCAGAACATTATCAAAATTACTTTTTATTTGACTACTTTAATTATTTTTAGCATTATTATTATTTATTTAATAATGTTAATTTATAAGTAAAATTTTTTTGCTGTTTTTTAACTTCTTTCCTTTCTATTTTGACTTTTCATATACAGATTACAGATACACATTTACATATATTTTTGATATTCTATGAATTTGGTTGCAAGTCAACAGTATGTTATTTGGACACACATGTAAGGACGTAAAATTTCATACAGTCTATAAATTATTTCAGGCGTAATGTTTTAACAAAAAATATTTATAATTTTTTCTAACAAAAGTATGCGTCGAAAGAATCTTCCTACACGGAACAAGAATAAACATCCAGCAATAAAAAGAAATACAAGTAAGCGAATATTGGAAACATATTAACCTATTGAAGTTTCAAAGTTCTTGTAACGGCCACGAAAAAGTTTAAAAATAATTAAATGATTATAACAATTGATTCATATTCTATTTAAACAAAATTAATACATCTTTGTTTATAATTTTGTATTTATTATCGTTTAATATAAAGAAAAGCAAAAAGAAAAAGTAATTAAAGGTTAATTCGTATTATATATTTAGATTTAATTAGATACAGTGAAAATTTATTTAAAATATGTATCTTTAAACTTTTATAATATTATATACCAGCATATAACAATTTCAAAATTATAAAATGTTTTATTTTCTTTTGTTTTTTATTTTTATTTTTCTTGATTTATTATAAAAAAAATAGCACAGGTTTATATATATATGCAAGTTTTTTGATTCGTTGCTGTATTTTCTCAAACAATCAATAACTTGGATAATAATAAGTTCTTATTCCTATAAATGTATGATTTCATTTTTCATACATTTAAAAAAGGATACAGGATATACAGGATATTTATTTTGTTCTCATTATTATCATTATTTATGCAGGTACAATAAGAAGACATTTTTGAAATATTTTTTTTATGCTTTGTCATCATAATATCATTCCATTAAAAGTCTATGCAAAGTCACAAATAAAACTTCATCTTTCTATATAAAAAAAAAGAGAAAACCATACCTACTAAATTACTTTCTGTTTTATCCCATTATCTCAATCGATTACCGAGATATAATGTCTCAAAGAATTCATAGAAAGTGCAGAGATTATAAATGGATCCATGATCTACATTTTTTCCTGGAAATACATACTATATTCTTTCTGGAATAGTGTACTACTATAGTATACTTTTCTAGGAATCGCATCTATCATTTGTTTAGAGTTTGGGATAAGTCAGTGAAACAAAGAGAGAGCAAAAAGTCCGAATAAACGACAAAGACAGAGATGGTAAACGATCAAAAATTATCCTTTTCTTTACACATCCGAGATGATATCTCGGGAACCGGAAGTCGTATCAAGATAAATCAAAAAGCGTTTTAAAGGGAAAACTTCAACACTTCTAACGATTCTTGATTCGTTGATTAAAAATTACTATCCTCGAAGTTATAACGATTTAAATTCTTCTTAATTTCAATAGAGTTTAATCGAATTTTAAAGTAAATTATCCGACCAACGTGTTAATTTCTTACATTACTTAATGGTATATAACGAGGTACTAAAATGATTTCCTCTTTTTTGATCGAAATAAATTACAACAAGAAATATTCAAAGATTTTATGGATCACTCTTATACATTATACTCATTATCGTTATAAATCCTACGAAACTCTTATTTCTTCTTTTTCGCGTGACGTTCGAAGAACGTCAGAATAGATAACTATTCCGCGTCTCAAGAAATTGTAGACAGAGAGAATACTCGCGAAGGGTGGAGGGATATCGCACTGTTCTTCCTCTGTTGAAACAGTCGGCGAAACGCTTGCGAGGAGACGAGGAGGGGGTGGTAGGGCGAGGGAGGTTGAAATCACGATAAAAGGAGAGACATAAGGGTTTAGATGCCGATGGAAGGGTGCCAGGCTGAAGTGGTCTTGCACTTTACGAAATGAGATACACCCACGCCTATAAAAAGCCAACCACACCTATGTGTACGCGATATGCCATCCTGTGAGTCAACG
This sequence comes from Apis dorsata, assembly GCF_000469605.1. Taxonomy (NCBI): domain Eukaryota; kingdom Metazoa; phylum Arthropoda; class Insecta; order Hymenoptera; family Apidae; genus Apis; species Apis dorsata. Next base: position 97,128 of record NW_006263419.1, read on the forward strand.
CTCAAGGCTAGCGGTTTCAATCGCGATTGCGGTTGAAAATCATCGACGGCCCCCCGATTTGAAAGGAATCGTTTCGTGCTATTTTCTTCTTGGATCGCCGCTTTTCCTCTCGCTTCCAACATAGAAATGAAAGATTGCGCAATATGAAAGGTGACTTCGTGCATTTCTTGAATATCGTAATGGGAAAAGTTTTCGAGGAAAGTGTCGCAGGCATTTTGATTTGGCATTTTGAAAATGTATTAAGAGATAGGGAACTCTTTATAAAAGTTTCTTTTTACTTGTACTTCAATTCGTATTGTTGTGTAAATGCATGAAGTATATTTTCACGAGGAAAAAGATGAAGTGAATAGATCCATAGATCACGATACGTATATATATAAAGAGGATAAAATAACGAATAATGTGCACACGATTAACTATTATTTATATTATTAGTATTAATTAAAAAAGACACTTGCAATCAGTCGGAAGGGAAGTCAATTCTCCTTTTATTACTCAACTCCTCAGACACTAAAAGTTTCGTGTTACAAGTTTGTTTTAAAAAACTTCCACGATCTCGCGGTCTAGCTGGATCTACTCGCGTTCTTATTTCTTTAAAAACTTTTCCAATTCTGAAGAAAATGTATTTTTAATATAATAGTAAGGAACCAAAAAGTGCATAAATTAAAGAAAAAGAGCCACGATTAAGTCGTGAAAGTTTCAAGTATTATGAGATAACAGAAACTATAAATTATTATCTCCTCTGGAAAAAATATGCGTTTAAATTAACCACTTTATCCTTTGAATATCACTTTAACGATTCTCTATACAAATCTTAGAAATAAAATTTTTCCATATCTATAAAAGTCATACGAATTTTATTTGAAATAAATAATGTAATTTTTATTGAAATTAATATTTTAAAATTTCCTTCGATAAGAGATACTCTTAGATGATCAAAATCCCTATATTATTCTTCGTATACTCGATATCTCGATATCCACGTTAAATCCTTGGATCTCTCACTTCTTTCGATTCATGCAGATCAAACTTACATCATCTCAAAGAAAGCGGAGGCCATTCTTTCGACGGTCCTCATAGACATACTCGAGGAATCATTGGAGGATGCAAGAAATCTAGCGGTGACCGCTGGTAAGCACAGTGTAACCCATAAGGAGATGGAAAGGTCGCTGAGGAACCTCTGCCTGCGTTTGAGTACGGTGCCGGCATACAACGCGCGAATTGGCCCCCGGAACAACGACGAGGACAAGGATTCCGTCAATTCTTTCAAGGTTTGTCGAAAGGAGAAAAATAGATAGAATATAAAAAAAATTAAAAAATTAAAAAAAAAAAAGAAAAGAATAAAAATTTTCGCTCGAACACCGTAGAAACTGGATTGACCCTCGTCGATAAACGAAATAGATTGTTTCAGAAGGTTCGCGGCGTCGTTGCAGCATATCATCACGCGGTCACGGGGACTGTAGTCACAAAATAGTGACAATCTATCGAAATCTCCGTTTCCTTCGATAATCACAAGCTGCCACGGTGATCAATGACGCGCCCAAGAACTTTCGTTAATGTACAATTTATCCCTTAAATGGTGATCTTTCGTTTTATCGATGTATCTCTGTATTTTATGGGAAATAAAAAATGTTTTGATATAACGATCGAAGTCGCGTAATGAATTTCTCTATTATATATATGCGATGATAATAAGATTTTTTTTTTTTGGAATTCGAGTAAAAGATTTCCACGAAGATGAACTTTTTTCGTAAGATAGAATTTGGGATAGAATCATTTAAATTTATACCGAAGGAATTTCGAAAATTTTATCCCGTAGAATGAAATTTTTGACGGAATTTGAATGAGATATTTCAAAATTGAATTAATCAGAAAACGAATTTGAAATATAAATTTTTATAAAAAATGTAAATTTTTGTGAATGATATAATACACGTATATATTATTATATCAGTTTGAATACAATGAAATATATACAGATTCTAATATTTAAATAATTATTTAATATCATTCGAATAATAAACAATATGTATAAACAATTATTGTTAAATTTCAGCGCTGGTATCTATTTCCATTTAATATCAGTTACAAAATAAATAATCTAATAAATAATGATAGCATATTTTGATCTTTTGCATGTTGCAAATTAATTGCAAATTATTTCAAATAAATTAGTTATCAGGGATCGTTTGATATAGTCTATAAAATCATAATGGTTATTATACTCATTGTCAATGTACATAATAAATTTTCGTAATAAATATTTTGCATGTAAAGGATCCATTTTAAAATATATTTGACAAACAACATACATATCAATAAAATATATCTTAAATATGGGAATTGAATTTTATCAAGATTATTTATTGCAAATTGCATCAGTGAAACCAAAGTATTTTTTTAATTACCAATATTTTTCTAATTTTTTACCTATTTTCTGATTCTTGTTAAAAACATTTTATACCATGAACATTATTCATCGTTATAAAGCAAACTTATAGAGAGTTTATGCAAACGATTAATAGAGATTTTTCAGTGATGAAGTGACTAACAATTTTGAAAGTCATTTTGTTTCATGATAGTGAGCACTATATCCTGATATTTTTTATACAGAATAATGAGAGGATTTGATCCACAAAAAAAATAAATACGATAAAAAAATATCATGCAACTAGAAAATATACGAAAACCATTAATAAAAAAAAATATGTTATTCCTTTTGAACAACTTGAACTACATATCTTTTTTTCTTAAATAATACCTCTAATAGTATCCTTTTTTAATTATAAATATATTATATTATATTATTTTCCAATTTTATACACAAGAAACTTATTTATCTTTTCGTTATAACTCATTGTTTATTGTTATCTACGAACACGAAACGGCCGTGAAAAATCCACGTTTCATAAATCTAAACTGACGTTTAGCGCATATTGTCGGCTATAATTTTGAAGATGAAAGAGACAGCAATTATAATATCAAGTTCGTTCTTGTGTCTTAACATGGCTGAATCGGAATGGACGATCGACAGAATTCATTAAACGCGATAAAGCAAAAATAATTTCTCCATTGTTTTGATGGCCACGATGAGTTACGCTATATTTTTTTCCTATTTCTGGCTTTCCATGCATCCAACCAGCCAACCGATTTTCACGCGTCAGACCATGAGTCATCGTGAATAAAACACAATGGCACCCCCAACAGAAATGGATAAAATTGTACGTGCATAGTATGCCTGGTTTTTTCCGCCGAATAATACTATTGTGCTCTCTGATGATTAGGAAAAAAATATTAGGTGAATATAATTTCACGAATGTTTTTTAAAATTTTAAAAACGCGAAATAAAAATGGACTGGTTTCTTTTTTGATTTATTACCTATAGATTTATTTTTTCTCTTTTGTTTTCTATATCCGTTGCAAGTATGGTATTTTGGTTTTTTGGATTAGTTATATCATGAAATGTATGTTTGTTTTTTCGTAATATTCTTTTTATTGAATCCAATTTTCATTGATAGATATCCTATTTTTACTTTTATTCGTATTTCAAAAATAAAGAACTTTGAAGAGTCCAAAGAAATATTTCAATATCGAAAGAAACATTTGATTTTTAAACAAGGATATATTATTATTATTAAATTTTTATGATTTTGTTTCCATCATTTGTCAGCACAATTAAAAATCCTATAATGGAAAAGCTCTTTCATCGAATTATTCAATTTTCGTTTAGAACAATAAGTAAATGACAAGACTTGATGAAAAATAAAAAAAAAATTAATAGAAATAATAAAAATTTCTTTCAAATGTCAAATTTCTATCCTCTATCTCATCGATCGCACTTGAAAGAACGACTTGGAACGAATTATCTAATCAAAACGTCATGTAATAGAATATTCTCTTTTTCAAAGCGATGCCCCGCTGTGTAGAAGATTGAAATGAATCATTTAGCCTTTCCGCCCGGTAATTAGTTGCAATCGTGTTCTAATTAATAACCGCTTTACAGAAACGTCTACTTATGTAAGGGCATGGAGCGGCGTCAGACCAAACAATCTTCGAAGCAATCAAGGTGGTCCGGTTAAACCTGAAATTAACTGAAAACAAATTAATTTCAGTCTCACGCCGGCCTGGCCGTGAACCCTTTCATATCTAAAGACTACGTGAAATCCTGTAACCACGCCTCCTATGCTTTCTCTAAAATAATTACACTAACTTGATCAGATCCTAATTAAATAGTAAACTTCTCACCCGCATTTATCAACCGGCCAGGTCACCCACAGAAATATCGTCTTTGATCTTTTAGATCCTTAGCAGATAGGTCGTAAAAGAGCTGTGTTCTACGAGTTAGAAAGTATTTTCCAGGTATAATCGGATATCTCTTGAAAGAAAGTCGATACTTCATTTATAAATTATTTTTTTTACTAATGATTTGGTTTTAAAATTAGAAATCATTTATTATTTTGAATAATATATTGAAGGATAGTATTTGCATAATAGTATTTGCACTGCATGGATTTATCATATCATTTAAATTGTAAATAATGTAAATAATTGGATCCAAATATCTTTTAATAATACTTTGATATGTCAAATCAAAAAGTTTGAAAATGATTCATTGGAAATTATTTGGCATATATATAATTACTTTCTACAGTCACTGTAAATTTAAAAAACGTATATAATAAATTAAATACAAAACCAGTTATTAAAATTTAGAAATTATATTAGAAAGAATCTACAAATTTCAAAGAAAGATTAAAACATTTTAATATATTAAAATTACAAAGATATACAGATATAGTTCTGCACAATATTTTTTCCTTCCACAGATTCCAAACGTTTCCATTAAATTCCAAGACGAGAATAGGCGAACAATCAGTCTGCCGACAAGTTGTTCGATGAACCAACATTTATCGTGGCCGGAATGCCTTTCAAAATGAACTCGTACACCCCAACCCTAACCCCTTCTCGCCAGTCTCGGGCATCTCGACGCCGTCAGTCGCGCGTCGAAAAGTTCGCGTTCCCGAAATTCTTCAAATTCGTCAAGGCGGCCGGCCAGGCGAGCCGGAAACGAATTAATTTCGGCTTCACGCGCGGTTCATTCGAAATGAGTTTCCAGGTGGGTCCTAACCTCCTCCTCCTCCTCCCCCTCCCCCCTCCCCCTCCCCTCCCTTCCTCACCCTATATCCCCGAGGGCTTCGTAAAATAATAACTTTATGAAGGCGGCACACGGCACGAAGCCCTGAATGAGACGCTTCGAGGCGGAGAAAAAGGTCGAGACAGGGAGGGAGCGAGAGAGAGGGGAAGAGAGGAATGAGCGTGTCGTGAGGTGAAAGAATAGGAACTAAAATAGTCTTCTCGCCGGCAAACGGAGAAAAACTCATTCCGTCTGCTCACCCGCAGCCCGGAGCTGCTCCATTGTGAAACGGCCAACTATTGTGTAGTTCGTGGTAACCGTGGACCACTGTCGTCCTCTGGATCCCCTTTCTCTATCGCACTTCTCTCCTTGCTTTCCACTCCTTTTTTTTTTCTCCTCTCCCCCTTTCTTCTTTCCTTCTTCTTTCCTCTGCTCCTCGCCTTGTCGACCGTTTCGTCTTCTTCTTTCTCTCTCCGCACCCTTCAACCCTTCGAGGAATTTCATCGACTTTTCACGCGGTCCTCGTCGTTTCGTCGTCGTTTCCTTTTTTTTTTTTTTTTTTTTTCATCACAGCCACACGTCGATTTTCTGAAATTGTCCACGACCGACGGCTATTTGCGACCGGAAGAGGGTTGATTGTCGCTTTATTGTGGCTGCTTGGCAATTCAAGATCAAATGAATTTTTGATCCGATGGAACGTAAAATTCCAGTAAAATTTCTACGCCGTCAGTTTATCCGATGGATAATTTTCTGTGTGCGCGCGTGAATAAAGAATAAAGGTATGATAAAATAAATAACAGAATAAGAAAGTTATAGTTTTCTTGTTTTTTTAATTCCTTGTCTCTTTTCAGTTCCTCGTCGAAAAATGATAACGTTAGAACGATTCGAGTGTTCCACAGCATCGTGACAAATGAAACAAATGAAAAAATATCTTTCTTGCGGGATTAAGCAATATCAAGATAGACGTTTTCAATTCTAATTTCCACTCTTTATTAATCCCACTTCTTCACCGTTCAGAGCAATTCTTCCTTTTCTGTCATTAACGTCGTTTCTCTTTCCTTAGATTCCCTTATCGAGCTTTTCTTCGCGAAATTTCATCACCGATCTCCCCTGTTTCCGTGAAAGGAGAGCAATTTTAAGGAATCGTTTGACGATTCGGCCGGCTGACGAAGGAGAAGGAAAAAGAATCAGGAATGCAGAAACGGACAAGGATGAAATGTACAAGATGGTGAGCTTAAAGGTGTAGAGTTCACGGTGGAAAGCTGTTCCCCCTGCAATATTTGGAATATGAGTTCGATTCTTTCTTATTGCTACTGCCTTTTTTGAATAGTGCGCTTTCGTATCGTTCCCTGTTGCGTTGTATTATTAAATTGAATTTAATATTCGATATCTGATCAAAAGGAAAGCGAAGGTATCGTGGAAACACAGAGTTTCCAGTGATGCTTTATCCATTGGAAAAGTCTTATTGGTTGGTCGTAACCATTGCAACTTCCGGATGTACGTACGTAAATAAAATTTATTTGCTGGAAACGACCGTTTCTAATTCGTGAATTAAGAATAACGTGCCGCACTTTCCCTTTTTTATTTCCCTTTTTCATTTCTTTCCTAGCTTTTGGAATGCGTTCGAATGTGTTAAAGATCTTCTCATGGTCGAATTAAAAAAATAAATTCATAGATTTAGATTCTAGAGACTTAATTGTCACTTGCCAATTAATTTCGTATTGATCTTGATTAAAGATATAGAAGAACATGCGTTTGCTTTCTTGTAGAATTATAGGATAAATTTTATCTTCATGGAAAAATCTCAGAAAATTTATATTAAGAAATGAAAGAATAATGTTTTTAACGCTTGACTTGATATTTTTATAGCAAATATTCTTCGAAAAAGTAAAAAGAGTTAATTTTAATGATGAATCATAATAAAATAAAATTAATTAATAATACAACGTAACATGAGATAATTCAAAATTCGAATTAAAAATTTTCAATCAACTATTTGACTTAATTATTTTTGGAGAAAGACTTACTAAAATTTAACACGAAGTAGATATAATGTTTAATTATATTATAGGGCTAAAAGTTACTGTAATTTGATTGATGAAATTGAATGTTTGTGTGGCATCCAAATATATGTATTCCACGAGTTGCTACTTTAAGTTGAGAACATTCGTAATATAATTATTTGTACTTCAATAATTAAACGTAACAACGTAACAATACGTACATCAAAGCGATGTCTCATGCATATTGAAATAATATCAACATTCATTACATCATAGATAAATAATTATCCAGCAAAGTTGTCTCAAAGGAATAATACTCAATAAGTTCGTGACAAGAATAAATAAAACCAGTTTTTTTTTGACATCATTGTAATTTTCCACAATGATAGAGATTAATATTCCTCCTATTTCTCCTATTTTTAAAATAATATAATTCATACAGTATTGATTAAATGAAAATACGAAATATATTTCAATATTTCTAAAAACGAGCAAGATATTCTAAATGATAAAATTATACTTACTTATTATATTACATATTATACTTACGATAGAACGATAGTCCCACCCCTACAAGGGAAATAAGTACAACGATGGCCTCGAATTGTTAATTAATCAATAACGAGTCGCGCCGACCGGTCGAAGGTTCGGCCATTGTAAATAATTAATCGATATCAATTAATTATCCGGTTGTATTTACCCGTCGGCCATCGAGAACCAATAACCCTCCGTCCCTCGTTTCCTTCAGCGCCTTCGATCCTGCAAAAAGTTCCATTGTTAATGAAATATTCCAATAGCTCGGCCTTACATTAACGAAGGGAGGGGGTTGGAAGAGGAGGGTTGTAAGGATGGGCAGAAGAATGGGGAAGAAGGGTGGCTGTCACCGACTACGAGTCACTCGTCGGACTTTTAATTTCCCGGTGGGTTTCTCGAAAACTTCTTCCGGGCTACGAGAGCGTTCCACGACGATCGAGGGCGTTGCGACGAAGCCGGAGGATGAGCGACTGCGTGAAACAGAAAGAACGAGGGGGGACGAAGGAGGAGGTGGTGAAGTGGGTGATAGGGAGCAGAGTAAAAGCAAAGCTCGATATTCCACGGAAAATAATATCCGCGCGGATGACGATGATAGAATTTAGCCGGATAATTCGTCCCAGCCATCCGTCGTGAGAGATTCGGGAATGGATGGCGCTGTAATGTGGCCCTTATGCTCGGTGCATAATGCAACGGCTCGCGTGGAAATGCTCGTGAGAACTCGTCGAAGTGATGAAGGGTGCTGCGGATGCATTGGAGGGATGTAGCTTACTTTTCAGAGAGGAATCAAGGTGCTTGAAAATGTATGGATGTGCGTATGTGTGTATTAAGAGCTTGGTGGATCCCTTGTGTCTTCTTAATTTGTGGAAAGGTTTGGAAAATAATACGTATTTTTAGCGTTGATTATCGAATATTATTTCTTTATCATTTTTTATTATATTTAATTTGATGAATTATATAATTTTAAAGAGAATTTCTCTTACTCTTTATCAACTATCAATTATCCATTAAATTTTATCTGAAATCATTTAATTATTGCGAATTAGTAATGATGAAAGAATTTCAAACGAAATAATTAGATTTTATTAAGATAGATTTATGTGAATTTATGTCTAATATAATTAAAAGTACAAAAATTTTCTTCTTCTATATTTTTAAACGTTGTTATTCATTAATATGCATAATTTAGACTTTTAAACATCGAGAGGAGTCATCATAATGCCAATTAAGAATTCTTAAAATTATTCTAGATTCTTTATTCAGCCCCGGTTCTGAACTTTTATCTTATAAAAAATTCATTGTACATTTGAATTCGAGAATATCTTTCCCCGCTAACTTTGCTCGAATAAAATTGAAAATTAAACGATTTTCTTGAAATATTTAAACAGATAAAATCTTGATATTGGGAGAAATTACCATTTTTATATTAATCTATATTACGATTAAATTTTAATCGTTTATAAAAATCGACTTATCGAAGCAACAAAATCCTATTATAATTTCCAATTTCCTCCATATTTCGGGAAAAAACATTGAAAGTATTGGTTTCGTTCGAAGAGGCTTATCACGTCGCAAGAAAAATACGAAGATATTAAAATTAAAATCAACTTGATCTGTACCACAACTACTCCACCTTAAGAAAAACCACCAAATCCAACATCGTCGCATTCCATTTCCATTCCAAATCCATCGTCCAGCTGCTGCACGAAGAAATACACGCAGATACAATCCGGAAGTTGGCGATGTTGCAATTGCAATATTCTCGCTCGCGAGTGGTGGCCGAGGCGTTTCCTGTCGACACGTCACAGGATAATGCTTTTAGCTACGGCCGCTAAACTCTTTATTTCCGCTTGATATACGAGTGGATTCCACTCCGTGCTCTGTGCGGATTAAACGAGGTGGATCGGGCCGCGTCGTCAATGGACT
>NW_006263419.1:107141-112393 GCF_000469605.1 Apis dorsata
TTTCGAGGATCCTTTCATTATCCCTGGAACACGGACTTGGGAGGAAGTCTGGCTCGAATGGAGGAGGGTTACGGAGGGCTGGCTGCGCGCGTGGAAGGAGCGTGGTGTTCGCGCGCGTCAGACGGGGGCGAAAGAAGCGAACACAAGGGAGAGAGAGAGAGAGGGGTTTGGAGGCATTAGAAGAAACAAAAGGGGTATTTTCGCCGCGGTGAAATGGCGAGGGCCGGACTTTTCTCCCGTTGCTCGAGCGTGCTGCCACCTAGGGGCCACCTTTGTGCTCCCGTTCCCCGAGGATTAATGTCGCGCGGCACATTGCCAAAAGTGACACGGCTGACCCGCGCGCGATACCCGACACTTCGGTTTCAGAGCCGATAAACTTGGCAATTCGGGTCGGCCGGACTCTTAGCCGGGGGAATTGTTGGTTGCATGAATCGCAATATTTACGCGTAAAGATAATTCGGCTCGTGCCCGTAACGTGCTGATAACGTGTTCGAATTAAGAGGGCATGGTACGAGGAAGGGTTGAAAAATAGGAAAAATTATCTCGTGGTCTCGTGTGTAATATAAATGAGTATATACGATTCCTTTTCACCGATAATGAAGAGGAACGTAGAGATGAAAACGAAGAATAATGAAGATTGAAAATTTTCTAATTTATGTATAATGATATATATATATATATATATATATATATATACGATTACGTGGGATCGTTATAAATCCCATGGATGGATAGAACATGGAATTTTCGACGTTATTTTTCAAAATTGCGGGTGACAAGGTAAATACGAAGGGAGAAATTAGTTTTTCTCGTGGAGGGAATCAAATAAATATGGTTGATAATGAAATTAAAGGGAGAAACTTTATATAAGAGAAAGTAATAGATAGCTTTACCAGTCACGCAATGCGAACGTGTGAACGAGCAGAAGAGGAGGAGTAATATTGTTTCTCTTGCGGAAAGTGATTCCTTTGGACGACCATCCCTTCAGCGATCTCTGTTATCCTTTGAATCCTCAACCCTCCTATTTGCTCGGAGCAAAATTGAAAAATTCTGCTACACGTTTCCAGATAATCCCACTATGCAATGTTTCCAACGCGAAAACGCTAAAAGTGTCCCTGTATTTTCATCTTCTTACGACATCCTATATTCTCCACTCGGTATTTCATACTAAACGAAACAAAACAAGAAGAAAAGAAAAAAAAAAAGGACCGGAAAACCTCGTGGAGAAATCTCGAGGAAAAGGAAAAATGGCAAGGTATAAACTATGCCTGGTATAAATTTCACGAGGGAAAATTTGCCGACAGAACTCTTACAACGGGAGAACGAGAAAGAATTCGATGTTTATTGAAATTTAAACGGACGTTAACGCGTCTAGCCGTGTTATTTCCCTCGAATTTCGATGGAACGATGGTAATGGTCTCGGCAGGGTGGCGAAAATACGACCAGGCGGAGTGAAATACCTTTCTTGTTTGTCTCAGAAACCGTTTGCAAACTACTAGGTTCCTGGAAAATATAGGTGAAGCCGGAGGATCAAAGAGCCGCGTGAATCTCGCTTTCATAGGGTCACGTTCCCCTATGGTCGAATGAACGCGTTTCGCGTCCCTGGCCGAGGAGGAAGAAGAAACGAAAGAGAGAGACCTCCTGTTTCCTCCGTCTAAAAAATTTATTTCGACTGCCTTCCTTCTCGACCGGTCGTTTGGATACGTAATTTACGTCACTGATTTCAAAATGCAAATGAACTTACAATGTTGGCGCGAATAAAAGGGAAAATTGATTTTTCTTTGAGGGGAAAGAGGGAGAAGAAAAGGGATTTTTTAACTTTTCCTTCGTCCCGAGAAATTTTTAATCGCATTAAAACTCATTTTCTCGAGTTTTCCAACTATTATCGTACTTTGATATCCGATCTCTGATTCAATAAATTATAATTTCCAACACGATACAAATCGCTGCGAAAATCAAGATTAATCTTCCTCCATTGAAAAAAATCGTCAAGTCTAAAAGCGTCATCAAAGAAATCATCGTAAAATGGAAAACGCGATATTTCACCTTATATACATCGCGCAAACAAGCGGGAGGATAAATGAAATTACGCGGAGAAGGAAACGTGGCGAAAGAAAACGATGGATGAAGGAAAGGGAGCGAGCACGCGCTGCATTTGTATAATTAATTTTTCACATGCTCAAACAGAAACGTTTTCACGGGGCGAGAAAAAAAGATGAAGGAATCGTGACACAGGACGCCACGTGTGACGAGATATCGCGCCAACTTTCCTCGAAAACGTTGCAGCAATTGTGCCGGGGCGCGAAAACAGGTGACTCGAAAGGCGCGGCCAGATTAGCGCACAAATGTTGCACACGGTACGCGAAAACGGTCGAAAAGAAACAAGAACAATTTTTAATGGAACACCGGGCAAACGGAGGTTTTGTTGCGAATTTTTAGTTTGCAAAACGAGAGGATGAATTTGTGTGAGTTATGCGCGGCAGAGCGCGAGGATTTTTTGAAAACATTGGAAACGTTTGTTGTATAGCGTGTAGTAAGCTGCACAGATATAAACGAAAAATGGTATTGAAAAATACGGATAAAATGGGAGTTGTTTTTTCAGATCTCAATGGTCAACCATAGAAGGGACTTTCGATGGGAATCGTCTGTCGTTTTGGAATAGCTTAAACTTAGTTTTTATTAAACAGAACTTGTTTCGTGTATTTTCATTAGACGTGCAAGGTGTGTGCAAACTTAAAATGGGTTAAATTTGTTAACTTTTATGTCGGCTTGGTTATAAAAACACTGTTGAAATTACTTTTCTAAATTAGATTAAATTTTAATTTTTAGAGTTTCTGAATGTTTTCATGTTTATTTGACGTTATTTATAAGTATATATCTTCCGAGATGTTAAATTATAATTTTCAAAAATAATCGTATAAATCTGAATTATACGAAATAAGGGAATGAAAATAAAAAAAATTTAATCGAAAACAATGAATATCCAAGAAATTTATTTCTTCACCATGCTTACTCTCTTCTAAAACGTATAAATTCTAATATCGAATTTTCTCACGTGTGCAGCAGTAATGTCGAGAGTCTTTCACGACTCGAATACAATCCGTGTCGGTCGACATAAAACGTAGACGGCGAACGTTCCAACTCGTAAATATTTTGGGACAATCTTGCAGGAGAAAAATAGGAAGGAAGAACGTGGCGAAACAACAGCACGAGAGTTGCGGCAGAAAGGAAGAGAAGGGTGAAATTACAGAAGCAACCGAGTCTCTTCCCAACGTTGGACCGAGTGAAAGTGACGTAGAACCGGAAAGGAGTGAGAACTTCTATACAACGTTAAATAATCTGTGAATTATACTGAGAAAACTGTGCTAACTGAACCGTGTGTGTGTCGTGCTCGTGTTCAACCAACGTGTTGACAAGTTTCAAGGATCATGCAGAGACTTTTAAGATTTCATTTGATTTTCGAGATCTCGAGGTCCCTGAAACTATTAAGGAACCGGTTGTTGCTCGAAAAGCTAACAAAATATTTAATTCCAGGTATTCCTGGGCTGGCCACGGTTTGTATTCGATGCATTCCAACATCGGAAGGGAAGGGAACGACCGTGTTTCCCAAACATCCCTCCACTACGTTCGCGGAAATTAATTTGCGCGCGTGCTTTCTCCACTGTGTTACTACTTTCTGCAAAGTATTCCGTACACCGTTCCTCGGGGGCAAATTGAATGCCTGGATGTAACGTGTATGTTTGGATGGAAAGATCATATATCGGATGGAAAAATATGTACACGTGCGTAGCAAACAGGTTGAAAGAAATTTCATTGTTAATTGAATTGAATATGGATATACAAATTATTCTTTAAAAGAGAAATTTGTAGGAATAATTATTAGATATGTGGCTCTTTTATGCTCACAAAATTAAAATTATTAACAATCTTAAAAATTAATGACTGATACAGTTTTATAGTGTCGATAAATCATAATACTCTAATATCTTAATACCATATTTCTGTATTGAAATATATAATTTCATATTTATTCATTTAATTATATTACTAATAATTCATTAATAAGGGGTCAATTACATGGATTACGCGGTGATAATTGATTTCCCTGTTAATTTAATTAAATATAGATGTACAAATTTCTAACGATTTAAATGTGAAATTAGAATATATCATACATGAGCCATGAATCAGATTCTCTTTGAAACGACACGATCTTAATTTACTCGATACCCTGTGATGTACCGTGAAGATTAACCCGATCAACTGTCAAAATTATACATCGAATTAACATCACAAGCTAATGACCCATGATTCTTCTTCTCGATGATCAACATCAAGCTTCTCCCCTTTGATCACCGTGCATTAGCGAGGGCAGATTGTATCAAACGAGCAGAACACAAGCGGGCAGTTTTCGCACCTGGCATCATGACGTCTTCATGGTCGGTTGCTCGTTGTTTCGAACCGGTTGAGTCTGACCTGCTGTCGCTGTGGGCTAACCTCTGTCGCCTGGAGATAAGAGGAATTCCGGTGAAATTTCTAGGTATATAGGGAGGGAACGGTTGCAGAGGCTGGTGCGGAGATGATGGAAGGGAGGAAGAACAACGCGATGCAGACTGACACTTCTACAAACAAGAATAACACTGCCCTCTCTCGTCCAGGGTAATTTGATACAGCAAGTGGTCGCGTTTCAAACAACTTGTCACTTAGAGGCCTTGTCGATGTACTGCCATAGCTTAATCCCTTGTTACAAACCAAGTTCCATTAAATTGGCATCTAAGAAGTGTATATCTGGTTCGAACTAACTTCCATTTCGTCGATCTTCCGTGTTCCTTCCTCGGATGAGAGATACGAAAAGCGAACGAACGTGTTTGCAATTAATTTGGTATCTTCTCAAATATTTCTCTTAATCACAAATTTCTTCAAGTAATCTCAGTTGAGATAAAATTATTATTTAAATTATTATGGATCTGATAAGACTGATCTAAAGAAGATAGAAAAATCATTGGTCCTAAATCAATGAAGTAAATAACCATTTTACAAGTTAACAAAGCACAAGCTTTTAAATTCCTTTTTCAATACTTTGAAAGATTCAATACGTTTGAATAACGATTCCAAGTGTCGATAATTTATTGCATATAAATTAAAAATAAATGCATACGTATAATAAAATTCTTTTGTAAATCGAGAGTCTTAAAAATTGTTATGGTTGATACAAAACATTGAATATCGATCGAAATTTTTTTTTTTTTTTT
>NW_006263419.1:112798-116672 GCF_000469605.1 Apis dorsata
GATTTCAGCTCAAATACTACAACATATCGAAATTTCCATCACAACCGAAAACTCGCAACCTCCCGCGCGGATCTTTTGAATTTCAAGCACAACACGAACAGAAGGTAGTAATTAATATATGCTATGGTACAGGACGAACTCCATTGCGGCCTGGCACGATATCTCGACGAGAAGCCACGATTACACCAACTCGCTTTAACTTCTATCCAACTAATTACTCGATCCATAACTTTGCATTTATTATACCATAATTGGCAGACTAACACCGACACTTCTACTTTTCCCTCTGGTTTCACGCTCTGTTTGCATCACGAATTAAAAATCGATTATTATCCATTATCAATGCTTACGTGATTATTTAGAGTACGAAAAACAAATTTTTACTTACAATTAAATTGCCGGTTCACTTATCATTTCAATTTTTCACTCAGAAATTGAGAAATAGTGTAATTAAAACTCGTATTAAGTTGGCACGACATCAAAAATTATTGGATTGATTTTTTAATCAATAAATTTTATTCGATAAATTATTTTGAAAGAGATTGTTTTGAATTGCGTTGAAAAATTTTTCAAATTCCAAAATTCCTATTTTATCACGATTCTCTCTATTTCAAAAAATCAGAATTTACATTTTTTTTTAAAAATTTAGCAAATTAACTCGTATAATTGTTTACATTCGTGGCGTTTCAATTATATTTTTATTAATTGATTTTGAAAAATCTCTTTTAATGTAATTTTTTCACAACAAAATAAAACGATGGAGTACGCAAAAACACGTAGTGAATGAAATTCGCACGAAATTCCACAAAAGCATACCATGAATTCATTTCTCAATCAAACTTCAGAAAAACATTGAGTACAATAAAATTCGCTTTGTCGTGTTTCCATTATACGATTAAAAATTCGAAAATTTATCATATCCATCACAGGCAAAGCACACAATCGAATTAAACTATGCATTTTATGCCTCTTAACGTGTTTTGCAACATACTTACGTTACTGCATCCTGCGAAATTTCATTGTATATACTTTCCAAATATTCAGTTCTTCCAATTATATATTCAAAACAAACTTATATAAATTTTAACGTCTCCAAAGTTAGCGAAATTTCCGACGTCACGTGAAACATTTCGATCGAATCTCCATCTCCATCTTCATCCTCTACATTTTCCACGAACTGTTTCAGATGCAGCACAACTGGAGAGAACGTGGAGGGAAAAAAAAGAAAAAATATCGAGAGGTCCGCGACGCGTTTTCTATAGCCGATTCAAATTATGCGATGGTCATTATGGTAATAACCGTTCGCCATATCTCACCGGCTATTAATTCCAGCTACGGCATAAGCCGCGTATTTACACGCATCCCTGCAACGTTGCGACAACAACATCGAGCCGTTGGAAAACAGCGACCCCGGCCGTATTAAAAGCCGGAAAATTGAAAGCGAAACACCGTAGACTCGGTTCGTCGTTCAATTGGAAAGAGACATGGGCTGTGAAATAGAAAAAAAAAAGAAAGAAAGAAAGAAATAAAATGAGATGAGACGAGAGATAAAAAAAGAAAAAACGAACCAGATAGTTGGGCAGGGGAGAAGAAAGATAGAAAAAGTCGGATGCCCAAAGGCAAAGAAGAGGGGGTTGAAATGTGAAAAAGTGAACGACAACGAGGAGGAGAACTCGAGGCATTTTTCGATCGGTATCTCGTAAACTTTAATCCAAATTTTTTTCAGTTAACACGCAGGAAAACCGACCGGTACTTCCGCGGTTACGTACCGGATACACGGCTAATGGGTTGGTTGCTTTCAACCGATGCTCGACGTTTGCACGATGCGGTTACTCTCCGAGCGTGGAAAGGTATCGAGGAAATCCGGGATTTTGTTCGTTCTCCCGGTGTATCGAGGAAAAAGTTGTCTATTTGCAAGCTTTCTAGGAACGTATATTCGTGGTGCTTTTAATTCGCGAAAGGATTGCCCGCGGCGGATTGTTACTTCCCTTTTTCTCTCACGGTTTTATCGGCGGACGTTGATGATTTGTGAAACGTTTTGCGGTATTCGTGTTTTTTTTTTCTTTTTGAATAATGTTATGATGATAATACGTTTACATTAAAAAATTTATTTTAATCTTTATATATTATAAGGTTTTATATTAAATACGATATTAATTTTCGTTCGATTAAATATTATAATTTTTTTTCTTAATACGTGATTATATTTGAGAATAAATACGGTTGATGAATTTCGAGGATTGTAGAGAGATTTGGTATTCGAATATAATAGTTACTATTTACTTTAATTTGATTTTAAATCTAAGTTAAATACTTGAGAAATGACGAATTTACTTAGGGAGATTTAGAGGAATTGGAATTATTTCCAGGTTGTTAATGTTTAATTACAAGAATATTAAAGGGCTATTTACGTTCAAGAGAATATTCAGAGACTTATACTATGTAATTATTATCTTTTATTTCTTTTGACAAGATTAAATACGATTATATTATGAAAATTTATATTTTTCAGGGTGATTTAATTATTAATAATCGACTCTTGATGATTCCAATGTATATAATATATAAACGTACTATTTTTTCCTCAAAAAAATCAATTTAACACATCTACGAATTCGACGAACTGCAACGATTCAATAAAAAAATAAAGAAAATAAAAGGCGACGACAATTTCGCGCAATATTACCCAATAGAATTGTCCAGAAAGTTGCAGGATTGCGGGAAACTCCGGTGACTAGCAGTATCAAGAATCTTGCTCGAAAACGGAGACGAAATCCGGAAATTTCACGAATCGAATTTCTCGGTTCTACAGGGGAGGAATCTCCGCTCGTAACCTCCCCTATTGCACAAACAGGGAGGCGCGCGCAAACTGATCGAAATGGAAAAACCTGTTCCATGTACGAAAGCAATGGTGCAGCTAGAAAGCGTTTGAGGGTGTAACAAGGGGGAGAGAAAAAATAAAAAAAGAAAAAAAAAAAAAAAAGAATTCTTCCTGGCAGCCTCGGTCGCGTTCCTCTTCCCAATCTGTTATGGCGCCCTTCCTCGATCGCGTTCGCCTGGTTTGGTATCACCGCTTCACGCTACGATGGACACCGAAAATACGGGAGCGTAAGGGATGGAGAGAAGAGGGCAGGAGGTACGGAGACAGAGAGGGGCCCTTCTCGCTTGCTTTCGACCGATCCGCAGGATTTCATACAACTTCCTGTACGTGTGTGCGCGCCTCTTCTGCTTCGTGGCCAAAATCGATCGGCTATGAAAACTCCTCCGCGGTTGCACACCCTTCTTTTCTCGAGAATCCTCTCTCCTCTCGCTTCTTCCGTGCGCAATATTCATACAGACGTAGGAGGGTTAAGCCCGCCTTGGTAAGCTAGCTGGCCTAAATATTTCAGAATGCTACCTATCGCGGCACAATGGATCCTTAAAAATGAATTTCAACTTCTAGGAATTATGAATTGTTTGTTTCTGTATAGAAAGGCTGAAGATGGAGATATTGTATCGGGGATGCGGATGAAGGTTTGTTGATCGTTGCATCGCTGTTTACTCCACTCCTCGAGCTCTGCACGTGTAATAACTGACAAAGGAAGACGTTTCTTCACTCCGTTGTGTCTCTCGAGTATTTTTAAGAAGTCGTCTAGGAATGCAAGGTAAAATTTGAGGTATAATGGGATTTATGGAAATCTTTTTGTCAGATTGTAATACAAACTTCTTGACGAATGCAACGATATAATCTTCAAAATTTCGATATTCTTAATGATTCATCAATCCATCTATTCGATTCTTAGTTTTAAATCATATTATATGCTTCTTTATAATATTAGAATCACTCTTTTTGAAATTATTTATTTATTTATTTATCAAATCAAATTATTTATCA
>NW_006263419.1:116932-124643 GCF_000469605.1 Apis dorsata
CAAATTGACACATAAAAAAATTAAATATATTATCAATATACAAAAACAATATTAAATTAAATATTAAATATTTTATATACATATTCATATATAAAAAGAAAAGAAAACTCTTCATCTCTATTTTCAAATTCAACTATAAATCCATTCCTAAGTATTAAACTTCCAATACGTTATACCTGTATGAATAATCCTATTCTCATAAAAGTATTACCGTAACATAAATCCTCATTATCCTCACGATTTACGAGCATTCGAATAAAAAAGACGATACAGATTTACACAGATTTACGCGTGAACAAAAGTGAGGGCACTGGTTGTAACCAGTGATTTCTTCGGGTCGAAAAATTCGCAAGGGATACTTTTTTCCCCCAAGAACCCCCTCCACGCGAAATGGCGAGTTCGTAAAACACGTTTATACAGGGGTTCGAGTAAAAAGTGGAGGGGTACCGGGTTCTTTTTCTTGAAAACTCGTTGTCGCCGTGTTGGATGCACGTCTCGGTGACAGTTTTGCACGTGCCGCATAAAGAGAAGTGTCTTTATCCGGCGAAAGCTTTTCCAGGGAATGCGGCAGCTTTTCTCGCGGCGTGGGGAGGGGAGGGGGCGTGAAAAGAGACGACGGATTTTACCGCGAACAGGCGGTAAAGTCTCCCTTGCCTATCATCCCTCGTGCCGCTTCCTCTTTGCTTCTCCTTCGCCTTCTCTTCCACCTTGCCTCGGCTTTCTTTATGTTTTCCCCTTTCTTACACTGTCGTTTACCAACTACCCCACCGGGCTCATATTTTTGCTAGCAATGGAGGAAGGTTACTGACATATTTTTATGGAGTGCTCTTAGAGAGAGAGAGGGATGTTTGGAAGCTTCTTAACGCTCGAAACGCACCTTTTAATTGGTACGAATCCTGTATATATTTTCGTCACTCTTTGTAAAAGAGAGTAGCTTTGAAAAAACGTATAGCGTGTTTCTATTAAACGTATCAATTTGTTCATGTTCGATTACGAAGATAAAATATTTTATGTAGTTTCAACGCGTTATATGATAAATTTAATATATATCGCTGTACGAATTATTTTAAACTTTAAACATTAAGAAATTTTTACTTTGGTAATATTTTTAGTTTCTAGCAAGCAAGCTGAAACATAATGATTTGTATTATGCACGAGATATTTGTTTTATTCTTGAATTTAAATTTATCTTTTGAAGTGTGACAGTGCAGCAATTTAGAATCAACCCCTATAATAGAGTTGAACTTCGACAAATTCATTTCGCTAATTTAGTTTTCAGAAGTTTCTGAGAGTTGGCGACGACGTATTGTTAAGAACAACATTAACACAGATCGCCCCGGGTTATTTAATTTTCCCTGTACACGATTTACGTAGAAATTAAGAAGTTGGCTTTGAAATAAATAAGAAATCAAATATTTACATCAACTTTTAGTGTCAAAAAAAAACTAACGCGTATCCTTAAAAAACGATACAAAAATTCTCTTTGTTTGCCTACAAAGATACTATACAGGTATTTATATAAATATTACATTTATTATTCCGTGTGTTTATATATCCATGTGTTTTATTTACGTTTCGCAAGGAAACAGCACCGTCAAACGATTTCTATTATCAAAGATAATTTTGGTGAGCGGCAATCGTTCGTGATTAAACTCTGATTGTTGTTTCCGCGGTCGGGTCCACTTCTGTTTACGCGTAACAATGGCGTTGTCCATTTCTCTCTGCTCCACGGACAACTTTGTGCGCAAACAACGGTGGAACGATCGTCGTTCCGGTTACAAATTAAAATTACACGGTAATTAGAAAGGCTCGTTATGCAATTAAAATGCGCTTGGCAAACGGCGTCCTTCATCCTCCCGGACGTTTCCCCCCGTTTCTTCCAATTACGCAGGAAGAAGCCAAGGGAACGGAAACGCGACCCGTGCGTAAACTTTGATAATAAATTCGCGGCCGTGCCGCACGCAATTTTCCATGGTTAATGCCGGCAAAGGCTTTTTCAACTTTAACGGAGATGATATTTTTTCATTTGGGACCGGCCATCGTTTCGCGATGAGTTATCATCCCATGGATGCCTCTTGGATCTACGAAAGCGTATCGCGGTCGACGCGTGGTCTTCATGCGCTTCTATAAGGGAATTATGGGGAAGATAAAATTTTGAATATATATCAGAATTAAGGATCCGGAAAAAATTGGATCTTGTACTTGACTTACGATTATAATATCGACAAACGTGACATAAAATTAGAAATGATTGATTGCATAAAATTAGAAATGATTGATTGCAATTGTCATAACAAAATTTGAGCGTAATATATTCTTCTTTCTGCAGAATCTAATCGAACAATATGAACTTTCAAACTTGAAAAATTCGAGGAAAAGACAAGAGAGAAAAGGGGGAGAGAGATTTTTCAGAGAACCAGAGTCAACCAGATGGAAAAAAAGATAAGATGCAGTGTGTTGTTCCGATAGGCATGCGATGCACACCCGGCTTCTCCTCGTTCGCCGCTTCTTCTCTGATTCGACAACTTTTCTCATTAAAGCGATCGATGTCGACCCAATTAAAGTTAACTTTCCATCGGAATAAAGGAAGTTCAACGCGAGAGAGAGAAAGAGAAAAGAAGAGAGAGGAAGGGAGGGAGGGAGGGAGGATGCCCCAGGGAGCCTGAAAATTTCTCTCCACCGTGATGCAGATGACGCGTCCGTTTCGAAAATATGGAAAAAGAAGGCGGAATTATTACCACAAAGGAAATCGTATTTCCAGCTTGTAAATCGTGTAATTGAAGAACCGTTTGAAAGACGCGTCCTCGCATTACCGACGTCCCGGCTAATCCGTTTTAATTAATTCCACCGTGGCTATCGTTATACCCTTGTCCGGATTATAATTAAAACGCGGCAGAATTTTCCGCGATTAAAAAAACCCCCGTTTCACGTGTGTTATCATTTGAATGGCGAATTACTCATCGAGGAATCTCCATTGAGTAATTTCCACTATTACGTTCGTGAGTGTGCTTATATATTATTTGACAAGTGGAAGATTCTTTTCCATTCTAATTGAATTTTATAATTGTTTAGATTATAGAAGTATCTATATTTGGTAACAATTTTTTCCGCCAAATATAACGATAGAAAATTCTTTTCGAGATGCAATTTTTGAGATATAAAATGGAATGGTAATATACGTGAAATATTTGGAAATTTTAAATCGCGATTGCTTGGAGGAAGTTAAATTTCACTGTCGTTGGATCTCTGGATGTCTGGATTATAATTAAAGCGAGAATTTTCCACGAATGGAAACCGCTCGTTGCGCGCTCGTTGTTATCGTTTGAACGATAATTCGAAGAATTTTTATTCGTAATTCCCGTGACTACGTCCGTGGCCGTTTGATAGCGGAGAATTTTTGTTTTAATCGAGTTTTAGAAATAATCGCTGAAAGTAATAAGCGATTATACACGCCTAGAAAAAAAGTTTTTCGCCGAACGGAACAATTCGAACAAACTTTTGAAAATACTTAATGCTGAATTTTACGAACTTTTAACTCGTATCCTTGTTCAAACGAACAATCGACTCGATATAAAATTAAATATAAAATATTTTTCAGGGAACATGTAGTAAACAGTTGCAGTTAATTACAATAACGAGTTGATTTTGGATCGATTCACGACATCTGTAATAATATCTCGTATCTATGTAATTAATTTCATTCACCTGGGACCACCAAATGGCTAACTGTACAATCGTATTAATGGGTTCATTAATTTTCTTAATCAAACGTTCAATTACCTATACCGTGTTGCCAAATTCAAACCGCAGACCACACGTAAATAATTCATGGGTACAAATTGTTTTTACGCGGGTGTGAAACAATTTAATTTTTATTAAATAATAAAATCTCTAGTTCATCAGTGATCAAACTATTACTTTTTTAACGAAAACTATGCAACGATTATTTTAATTCGTATAGTGCCTATAGTCTAACAAAATATATAAAAATAATCTAAAAAACACAAAAACAGATGATTTCATAAAATTCGTATAATTTTGAAAAGTCCTTTGAAAAATAATTCAAATATTTCAAATATATATTTTCCAATCGTTCCTTCCCGAATGTTTCTTCTATGGTGCCACTTATTTTCACCGGTTAATGCAAACAATGGCTCACGCGAAACTGTGTGCATCGGCGACACCAGCTTAAATCGTTGAATTCCATGTTCGTTTGACGCCAAATATTTGTAGATACTATCATTGCAACGAATCTTATTTAACGCGTGTACATCTGTCGCATTTGCATGCGAGAAGCGGCACGTGTGTGTATACGTTCAGGTAATACAGCACGGTGGCAGGCACACGCGCTCCAACGCTATATTCTTACTCATTATTCATGGATAACTGTGTACACTGTAAAGAGTAGATACGTACCGGTTATTCTGTGAACTCTGTTAGAAATTGTTGCGAGCGTATTCCTGATGTCAGTGTGATATTTTGTTGAAATTCGGTTGATGAAACGTATCGTGCATGAAACATTGTCTTTCAAACCATTTTCACAGATTCGTTTCTGAATAGTTTTCATGGAATGGCGTAGTGAAAGTTTCCAGAAAATGGGACGATATTTTCAAGCTCTTTTATGAATTAGACTTTTTTTTTTTTCCCCCTATAGGAAGAGTTATTATAACGATTTACACGATTTTTATGTAGAGACGATTATTTCGTGTTGATATTTTCATATAAAATATATGAATATATATTGTTATGTGATTTAATTAATAATAAAAACAAATTTTTTTTAAGAATCTGAAATTATTAATTAATTCATGCAACATTTATAAACAATATTTTAATTATTCTGAAAGTTTTTAAAATATTGTTTATGTAATTATTACATAATTTCAGATAGATAAACGTGGAATATGGTATGTTCAGAATACGTGCAAGTGAAAGTAGACCATCTATTGTCAGACATCGCTTTACAATCAATACAGAGAATCGTGTAATTTTGCATACAACACGTATATCTTGCGAGATATTGATAATTTTTCGAACAGAAATGATTTAAAAAAAATATATATTCAAACGTTCATTTTACAAAAGAAACCATATATATTACATATTTAACATTTTCAAAGCATCGATGTATTTTAAACATGCTTGATTTCTATCCAATAATACTTAACAGTTATTTTTTTCATAAAATATGCACTATTTACGTATCCTATTCATAAACAGAAATACACGTGAATATCGAAATTGATCTAATATCTGGTGAGTCATGTAAGTCATACATATTTCATTCACTAGAATTTTATTCTAAATATATTTAGATTAAAATCAATGTCGAACGAAATAAATGTCATAGATATTCACACCGTTGAATCTGTTTTTAAACGGGATATTTGCATGCATATTTGTACTTAAAAATCGCAAAGTAGAATGCAACCACGATGCAGCGCACGTAATCATGTGGCGCATTGTTGTTCTAGCGGTTGATAACGTTGATTGATTGACCGTTCGGGTGCAAACTATATTTGTAATTTGTTTGCTCGTTACAATTCCCTCGAGTTCACCCGATAATCGATTGTGGTTCGGCGAGTTCAACGTTGCAACTGCGGTTCACTTGTTAAAGGTAAACGATTGTTTTTATTTGTTAAGGATCGGGATCCCTTTGGGCTTTGGAATTTTAATTAATTGGTTCGTATGGAAATTACCGATTCCAATTAAATCAGAAAAATCGTAGAATCCAATAGTGTTGGAGATATATAGAAAAATAAAAATGGATATATAATAAAACGATAAATCAAAGAAATAGATCGATGTGATTACATTTAAAATTATATATCTCCAGAATTATTTTTCGTCACGGAATATCGAACGAATACTTTTTCATTTATTAAAAAATATTCTCGAAAGTTTTCGAGTAATTATTGATTTACAAAAATTTTGAATCTAATTGTGTAATAGAATATTGTTGACATATGATATTACAGTCTTGGTAAAATATTATATGAGAATAGTTGCTTGCTAAAGAAGAAAATTGATATCATTATCATAGCGAGAACAATATATCAAAAATTAAAGGTAAGAAAAAGATAGAAATTGAGAAAAATTTTATGCAGAAAAGAAGCGTCAAGATATTGGATATGAAAATTAAAAATTTGTATTCTTGGAGAAATAATAATAAATGTATACCATTATTTTAATAACAGCTTTTTTTATTGTCGAGATGTCAATATTTTATTTGTGTAATGGGAAGGACAGTGTATTAATAAAAATTTTTAATTAAAAATTTATATATATTTTTAAAATCCATTTTGTAAATCTTTATTTATTCATTTTGTCACTCAAATGATTTTAATATATTATACAGTGGTGCAACTTGTTTATATCTTGACGTGATGGATTTATTATTATTTCAAAAATATCAAGGAATTTAAACTTTGTTTTATTAATTTCTTGATACTGTTATATATTTTAATTATATATTTTTAAATAACAACTTGTTATTTTCTTCAAAAAAAAAAATAAAATTGTTTGTCCTATTTCTCTGAATAAATAATTTAACATTCTTTTATAAAAAAAATGACGAAGCTGAATTTATTGATCCATTAATATTTGTGTGATTTCATTTAAAAAAAAAAACAAACTTGATTTTGATATATTTTCACGCATCCACTTAAAAGAAAAAAACGAATCAAATTACATTCCTCTCGAATCAATTACTTTTCTCGATATCAACAAAAATTTCAAAATTATTTCGATTTCTAGTCTTGAAATATTCTGTATTTTATATTAAATTATGAAAACAATCCTTGCCCAATTTCAATCATAGAAGCTCCACCACAATTTCATCATTTGATTAACTATAATATCCATACATAATTAGAAATAACATTAGCATCCATGTAACTATTAATGAATATCGCAATAACATACACAAATGAATATTCTATTGAAGAAAATTAAACGTTTCTTCTCCAAAAAAATTAACACGCTTGTTTTCGATATGAAACAAATCTTCGATCAATAATCCCTCTCTGTGTCGCATTTAATCCCACAGACCCGCGCGCAAAAGTAATCTCTCGACCGATCATTATGCGTTCGAGAGATGGAAGTTTTCTATGTGAGGAAACAGGGAAGGTATCCCAGACGCCTGGGAGATCAGTTTTCCTCGTAATTAGATCGGGATTGAATTCAGACTGCTCGACGGACGATAGAGCCGGGGGTTAATCGACGGGCGCAAAAAAAGGAACGGAGCCAACAGTGGAGGGAAGGGATGGGAAAAAATAGTTACGTCGACGGAGGCCATTTTGTCCCCGAACGACGGCCGAGCAATCGGCGGATCCATCGTAACCGAATAAACTTAACGAGCGCCGATACCGTGGCCGCGGTGGTCGCTCCCAAAACCAATTAGCCCCCGATATTTGATAGCGACGGATAATCGGTTAGTTAGCCGGACGACGCGTTTCACTGCTTTCCATCTCGTACGCAGGAGGATCGACACACGTGAAACGACACGATGATTTTCTGCCCGCGAGTGGTTCCGGGTTAAAGATCGTGTTATTGATCGTGGTCTTGTTTCTCTCTCTCTCTTTTTCTTTGTTTCTCTCTCTTTTTTTTCGAAGGGAAGAGGGGGAGCAGTTCTTTTCACGTTCGTTCGATTTTGTTGCGAGTGGAAATAGTTGATAGGAGATTCAATCAATCGGTGTTTCTTTTTTTTTTT
>NW_006263419.1:124836-126810 GCF_000469605.1 Apis dorsata
GTGTTACAAAGTGTATTAGAATTCAATTGGTTTCGGTTTCGTTATTCGATTATGGCTTGGTTATGTGTATAAAGGGATGATTGGAGTGAAGAATGAAAATGATTTAATTCCTTTCGTTATTTTTTGGACACGGTAAAAGAGATATTAATGAAAAATATGAAGCGTGATTTATATTATAAATATATGTTGGTTATATTATACGAGTTAAATAAAATAATTAAAAATTTTTAATTATTTTTATATTAAAGAGTTATTCGTAATCATAAATCTTTGTATATGTTTGGTTTGAAGGTAACATTTTCATTATTATTTAAATAACTATCATTATATTTTATAAATTATTCAAGTAACTGTACTTATTTATTATGACGTATCATTGATCTCAATTTAATATCTCGTTCGTACGTATCAGATTACTGAGATTTCACGTGTCAAATTAAACGAGGAAGTTTAAATGAAGTTTGGAAGTATGCAAAAGGCGAAACGTCGCACTAACACGGAAGATGTACGTATCTCGTTCTATCATTCTTATCGAAGGCGTGAATGTGGAACAAAAGCTGATAGGGTGAGTAACAAATGAAAAAGGGTGAGGGTGGCGAATGGGCGCGTGAAGATCGAAGACAAGGAAGAAGCTTTGGGTTACGAGGCACGGCCCAAAGTCACATCTGGTTACAGGCAATAAAAAGAGATTAAGAAACTTTATTTCGCTCGCCCCTCTGAAGAAAAATACCATTGGGGGATCGTTTCGACATTTTCTCCTCCTGAAAAAAAAAAAGGCACGATCCTTTAAAACGCGGATGAAAAACATTTTAAGATTCTCATTCGAAATAAACGATGTATGAGGATGTTTATTGTAATTGAAAACAATTAATACATACGCAAGAGACACACGTGTATCTTTTTTTTTTTTATATATATATATAGAGTACGTGACTTTTATGACGATTTTAGCTTTCAATCAACCACGATCCTTTTACAACGAAATGATTTTTTATTGTTCCACTGGACTCACGTTGAATGCTAGTGCTTGACGCGTGATTGATGAGACAGGAATCTCTGCGTTCGTATAGTTGGGCGTGAAGAGATATTGTGGAAAAAAATGTTTTTCGTAAGATTGTAGTAACAGTATTTGAAATTGAATCAAAGAGAAAATATGAGACATGTGTAATAATATATGTATTTGTGAGATTATCTAATTCGCGTTAAATATTAATTCAATTAAAAATTGTTTCCTGAAGGATTGAAGTAAAAATTATTTCTGAAATAATATTTTATTAATTAGAATATCAATTGAATTACGAATCAATTAAATTATCCTATTACATGTCAAATGATTCTTTCTAATAAAACCAATCATCTATTTTACTATTAATAAGTGAAACTTGTTTTAAAAGCATCGAATATAAGGTATACAAAATTGTATAAACGACAAATTATATTGTTGAAATGCATAACCCTTGATATCATATTAAAAAAACGAAAGGAACATCTGAGACAACCCGATACAATTACACAAACTTTCAAATTAGAACAATCTCCTCCACATTCAATCCCTAAAATCCTCGAACACCCAATTCCAACAGATCCATTAATCCATGCTCGTACAATGCTAAAAATGTTCGCGCTCGAACGATCCGATCGATCACGAAGAAAGGAAGAGGCTCCTTTCTCTCTGGAGGCTCTCGCGATCGCCATTTTTACCGATTCCATTTTTCATCCCCCGCGGTCCATTAACGTCAAAACAAATGGTGCAACGATTAGGATTGCGACTAGCCTCCACAGATAATAACATGTCCCAAACTTCTGCAAAGGAATCTGGTACAACGACGGTCTCATTGAAAGTTTTTCCACGCGATTGCCCAAAGAAGAACCTCGTTTCAAGGTAAAGGCACGTGTGCCGAGGTTAACCCACGCGCTCTGGTGCGCTCAACTGGCGATATGACACCGATCCAAAAAAAAAAAAAGAAAAAAAAA
>NW_006263419.1:126996-139233 GCF_000469605.1 Apis dorsata
ATCGTTGGTGTCGGTTACGGAATCCGTAATATTGAGGAAAGACTTACCAGGGCGGATTTGACAGACGCAATTTAGCTCGACACGGGGATGAGGGGGTGGCAAAGCCATTCGACGTATCATCGAGCAACGCCGCCTTGGAAATGGAGAATCTGTTCCGGCGTAATCCGTGAACGGATGAATCCCCGCTCTTCCGGAATGCGCTTATTGGCACATACCCTTGACTTCGTTTCCGACTAGTTTCCTTATCCAATTTTTCGACGCTTCATCGTTTCCACGGCTCTCGAAGGGAACTTCGTTTAAGCCGGTGATCGGCGTACCGATTACGTGGATAGAATGGGGAAAGGGAGGAGATGCGATCATAGGTAAATGGGGTTGGGGGGTTTTAATTTATTTGGTGGGCTTTGTACGCGTATCTTGAAATTTTCTTCCCGTGATTTGCGTTGGAATATGATGAATTTTAATTTTGTAAACGGGGGATGATCGAAGGGATGGATCCAGATATCGATATTCGAACTTTACTTGCAGGTTAAATTTACAAAGGAAGGGATGTACTAGTTGTAATATGGTGGAAAAAAAGAAAATGCTTTATGATAAAACGTTTTTCACGCGAATAAAATTGTTTACTAACTTTTTTTTAAAAGATGATTGCGATTTATTATTACTTGCGGAAAAATAAAATATGATAAAAAAATTTTGAATTAGAAGAAATAGTTTCTTTAACAAATTTTTAAATTTCTAAGAAATATATTGGATATTCTCATATCAATTTAATAGGATTTTATAGGACATGTTAATTTCGTTAATGTACAAAAACTTTGTAAAATTTTTGGTAATTAATATTTCTGTTTGATATTTTGCTTGATCTAAGAATTATTTTTATTACGAATTTTGTTGTAAAATATTAATAATACGATTAAATACACGTTAAGTGGAGGAAGAAGGAAATTATTAATCACTGGAAGAGGTATCGTTTTTCAACGATATATGACGATGAAAATTTCGTATGTCGTGTGCATGAATGATGAAAACTCGGCAAAAAATCTTGAACATTAGTTTGGAATGTTGAACCCCATCTGCTGCATTTACAAGATACGCGTATATCATAGCTCGACTATCATCAATTCTGATCTTTACAAGACTTTCTATACTTGCAAGAAATTGAACATGCTATAAGCTTGTAGATTCTGGTTCAAAGACGAAACATTTTTCAAAAAGGCGATCACGAAACTGTCTAATAAATTGCAAAAAGCTATCAAAGAAAATGCACCATAGTTAAATTTATATAAATACACAATTATTTTATAAAATTTACAGATAAAGAATTATAATCTCGATAACTATTTTGTCGAAAATAAATAATAAAATATAACATGTTTCGATTAAATAAAATATATCTCTTTTCAATGAAAGATCTCAAATTTTAATAAATTTTCTACCTCTTTTAAAAAAGAAAAGAATAATATATTAAATATTTATCTCATAATAACTAATAGAAAAGAATTTTTTCCTATCCATAAAAAACTTTGGTTCTAGGAGTATTAATAAAATTATATACAAATGCTACATCCATATCCCTCATCTCCTATACATCTATATTTTGATTTTGATCCTCTTATGGCATTTTTATCTCTCGATCCTTGAATCATTTAGACAAATATAAAAGAAGATGCGAAGAATATCACTCGAGTGATAAAAAATCTCTGCCTCGCTTGGCGAGAAAAAGCCATGGTTTCACGCGTGACGATACCAGATTTATTGGCACGCGGTATATTTCCAATAAATCGTTCGGTTCTCGACGTAAACGTGTGCGATCTGTAAATATGATCCCAACGTGGCGGCACCGTGCGATCTGATCGAATTCGACGAGAGTTTTATTCAATAGGGAAAAACGACGGACGACACGGGTAATCGTGGCAAGCGTCGTTGTTGTCATATTTCTGAATTGGAAACGCCGGAACTCGCGATTGAGTTCTCGGAACTCGATGCTTTTCGCCCGATATTTTCCATTATTACATCGTGCACGAAGGTTTTCCATCGTTGGTGGAAAAAGAATTATACAGGTACGACTTCAATATACAAAGCACACGACTATAATAATAATAATATAACCTCGATGATATACGTAATATTCAAAAACGAGAATTTTAATTAATGAATTATTAAAAAAATATATATATATTAAAACTAATTTAAAATTGAGATCCAAATTTAATCTAAACATACGTATAATATATATTTCTCATTTTATTTATTATTTATCTACTTTAAATATGTGTAAAAATGTGTAAAAATAAAGAAACGATGAGAATATTTATCAATAAACAAAATAATTCTACAAATATAATCATCAATAGCTGGTCGTGTATTTTACCTCGAACCTCGAAGGAGAAAGGATTTCGTTCGTTCTTCCTTTCCCCGCGATCTTGGTACAAACTCGTTAGTCGAAACTCTCGAGAATTAATTCCATTGTAACTGCAAACGGGAGAGCTATGTTAATTCCAACGTTTTAACAGCGGTGACGTGCGTAGCCGATTTTGTGTGCGCGCACGTTTTCTATGCTCCGTTAATTCGTTTCTCTGGGACTTAATTCAGTTTCGTATCGCCGCCCAAGGAATAACGCTTTGGAACTTGGTCTAAGGGGAAGGGGTTGAAAGACCGATTGTAAATCGCTGTGAAGTTGATCGCGGTGGCCGCGGTGGAAGATTAATGATTATCGCGTGCCGCGGTGGACGGTCGAATAATTTTCGATGATTGGATCCCGTTCAATGGAAATAGCGCGATAACAGTGATGATCTATTAATATTGTACGAAACCGAGGGTCGTCGATGGTAATTGCGTGGAAAGTAGATTGCACGCGTGGTTGCTCTTCATTGACTAGCAGTCAATTTAATCACGCGAATTTTCCAAAATTTTTTTTTATTTTGAAAATTGCATTCGGAGGAAATCGCGAAAAATAAAAATTTTGCGTTGCTTTGGACAAATAGGGATATAGAGTTAGAATGGTACGAATCTGATATTTATAATATTACACGTGATGCATTTAAAAACGTTTCTCAAACAAAAAATGTATTCCTTTAATATTTGATTTTTTCGCATGATATTTCAGTGTGGAAGTTGGATCTACTACGATCGTTCCCGATGCGATCGTACTATAAATAAATTATTTTTAACACGTTTACTATCAGATGGATTTTATATATGTCACACATAGAAACGGGCTTTCGTTTGTTCGGCACGATAAATTTTAATATAACGTATATGTATAACGTATGCATTATTGAAAAATAAAATTGTCAGAATGTTTTATGGGGCATTTTCATTATTTTGTATCTTTTTATCGTAGGAGTGATAAAAATTTCATCAATATGATCGTTAATTTATAATTTATAATTTAAATACTTTTAGAAAGTTAATTCTGAATGAAATTGTTAAAGTTTAATTATTTGTAAGTTAAGAAAATATTATTTAAAAAAAATATTATCTTTGTCTGATTCTTGTCTGATCTATGCACATCTATCTCATATTTCATTTATTTGAAATGCGATATCGATTTCTGCAATAAAAATAAGAATTTTTTTTCACAAGGATCGTTGTTTAATATAAACTTGTAAATATTATTTAATTTATTAACGATGCTTTAGAATCATTCCTGTAACTGACTTATTTATGCACTTAAGAATCCTCAACGTCCGATCCTCGTTGTTTGTCGGATTAGAATAGTGAAGTGTCTTTTTCAGTTTCGTAGTTGTCATCGTGTTAACCGATTTTCATGCTCGTTCTTCCGGATTCCCTCGTAGGGAACTTCACGCACATACACACGATTCAATACGCTTCAATTCATATCCAATAATTGTTCTGCAGCCTGACAGCTATGTCCTTTCCAATCCATTCGATTTTTTTCAACGCCGATCAAGTGCAATGTGTCGGGAAGATCATCATCAATCAAATTTGACGAAAATTTTTTCACCATCATCAAATTATTTTTGTCAATTATTCGTGCATGGATACATGGCATCGATAATAAACTTATAGATCAACAATTACACATGGAATGATAATTTTATTAAATACGTTTTTAATTATCGTTTATTTTCTTTTTCAATATATACGGTGGATAAATTAATCGATTAACCGATATTAAATAATGTGTAATTTTTAATAGCGAGAAAGAGTGAAATATATTTTTCGAAATAAATTAAAAAAAAATTTTTTATTTAATATTATATTCATATCGTATTATTTTATATACATCAATCACAGGAATCGATTCTTTTATTAAAAAATTATTTTAATAGTTTTTACTTTATACTTTTTATTTCACGATGCTGAAAGATACATGATTTTAATTACATCCTCATAAATGTGGCTTTCTGCTCGCATTTATAGTCCAACCATCCTTTTTCCGGACTTAGTTGCTAAAACTGAAAAAGGTGAAAAGTAATGTCGTGGTTGGCTCAGTGTAAGGACACAAAGAGTTAACTTTGAAATAATATAGTGGTCTGCGAAGAATTGTGCTATAAACTTTTTTTAAATTATTAAACTTCGCATTGAATTTATATAAATATATACCATACATTTTAGAAAAATTATTTACAATTTAAACTATAATCCAACTATTGATATCACATTATTATTCAAATCAAGAATTTTTGATTTGATTTTTGAGGTGCATAAAGATGATACAAGATTTTCGTGTATTATTATAAAATGTATCATTAAATATAACAAAAATGACACTGCAATATATTTCAACGGTTTTGTTTAATAGGATCATAATATCGTGTCAAATAATAATAAACATGTCACGAATATTCACGTATGATAAATACGTAGGAAAAATAGATTAATACGCTTGACAAAATCCTCTCTGCTACGTATAGTATAGGATAATACGTTATATTTCTTATTTATAAAATATGATATTTTACTAACAATAAAAAATATTGTAAATCTTTCTAAAAGTGCATAGAATGACAATAACAAGTTTAACAAACAATCACACGTGCATTTATAATTATACGTATAAATATTATCATATTTGAGTCAATATGATAATACTTGTTATAATATTGCGCGATTGTATCATAATCTACTCGTATTCATTAATACAATTTCTACAAGTTTGTACAACGTGTCACGATTATTTATTTAGAGGATTTAAAAAAGATGATTATATTTTTTAAACTTCATATAAACGAATACATGTAAAGAGATATCAGTCTCAATAATTTCTGCAAAAAATTACAAGGTGTAAAATTTTTCCTACATCCTGTTTCCAACCTATCCTATTTCTAAACTTCTCTGAACGCATTGAACAGATGCATTCTACTTTATGTGTTATAATATAAAACGATCATCGAGCATTTATTCATAGAATGTAATTACCTTAACGATCATAGCTCTCATCGTGATAAGGACAGAATGAATCTTCTCCGGAACGCGGAACAAAATGTTTTTGAAAGTAAGTTCGAACCCGAAACAATAGTTGTCAAAACGGAAGTTTCAGTGTTCCGAACGAACGGTAGCTGGCCAACAGAACAGGTTCAGGATGTTTGGAATGCGAGGGAAGTCATCCATCATTTAGCTGTGTATAATTTGGGTTTGCGGGAAGTTGGAACTACTCGCGGAAGAGGTGATGCGGTCGCTGGTTAGTCGTAGCTGGTGCAAGTGAGAGACTTTATCAGGCTGGCATCCATTACTTAGTCGCAAGAGATTACGAGAAGGAACGTTCCTCGAGAATGTTATCGCGCTTAGCCGCTTGTTTCACAGCCAGATTACGAGGATCCCGTTTTTCAACCCGTGTGAAAATGGCTGGTCATCGGACGTGCGTGAAATTTCGCCATGGCGATGCACATGCTAATGATCGACTAAGATCGGGCTTTGATTCTTTATTCGCGAAAGATAATTATGATTTCTACTTCTACATAAATATAAAAATGTAAAAAGTTGAATAAATGTGAACTTTATGTGACATCATTCGAATTATAAAATTCGAAAAATTGTAAAAAAAAAATCGTATAAAGAAACGTGACCAGAGATAAAAGAATTTTTTTTTATCAATACTTTCATTCAGAAAATAGAGAAAGAGCATAGTTATTGAAATTGCTTTTTGTTTCATCTTAATATTTCAATTGGTTGCCGAGATACAAGGATTCAAAGTTTCTACAATGCGTTTATTGTTAGCGCAAATTATGAATGAATTTGCGGCCTAGTGACTTATATTTTTTTCCTGGAAATGTATATTACATTCTTCTAAGAATTATGTCATTTGTCTGCAATTTAGGATAGGTCAGGTGCGAGAGAAAATAAGCGACAAGGATCGAAATAATAAATGGCTAAAAATTATCCTTTTCTTTACACGATAACATCTCGGGAACCGGAAGTCGTATCGAGATAAACGTTTTTAAAAAACAAGGCTTTGCGCGATCGTTAATTCGTGGAAGTTACTATTTTCGGAATCGTAGTGACTCAAAGTTTTTCTAATTTACTTGTAATGATATAATAATGATATCTTAAGACCTTTGCTCGAAATTCTATATCATTTAATCAATTCTATTCATTTTATCAAGGGTCGATATCAAAAAATTCCTTAACAATTCCAATTCATTACACGATTCAATGCATTTTTTCAATTTTTTTCGAACACTAAAAACACGTTTGTTAGAACTCTCCAACTCGTTCACGCGAAGCTCGTTCTTTTCGTGTCACGTGATTTTACAAGTTGATTTGCAGTTATTGCATAACGAACCTTTCATAACTGACGTAATTACATTGAATAATGTTTCGGTTTATTGTTCGAGGTGCGACTACTCGTGCAAACGAGTCGCCTCGTTAGAGTTATATCGCTTGCATAATATTTCGCTTGTGTTTCGCGTCCGCGTAGCAAGAAAGAAGACGCGGAACGCGTTTCGTAGCAACAAAAAAAAAAAAAAAAAAAAAAAAAAAAAAAAAAAAAGAAACAAACGAAACCCGATGATGAAAGATCTTTCATTCCGACCATTGCTCGAGCCACTCATCCCCGTTAATTGATTTTGCATTGTTACTCCATCTATTGCTATAATTACAGGCGAAGAAAAAGCTTTTCGCGATTTAATAATGAACAAAATTTTGCAACTACTGTCTATAAGGGAAATACACGCGACCCCCTTTTGTTGTTGGATTTGTCGAGTGAGCTGAAAAGAAATTCTTCCCTACGAATGTACAAATTTTAATGAACAAACTTGCGGATCTGTAAATTGAAATGATCACTGAATTGGAAGGAATTGTAATGAGTTTGAATGGAGGTGGAAAAAGAAATGAAAGGTGAAAAGGAATGAAAGGTGTTGTAATTGGTAGAAAGACGAAATAAACGGGATATAATTACGTGTTTAATTCATTTTTACGTCCTCGGGAATTTTTACGAATCGGTGAATAATTTGTTTATTTCTATCTCGTTTTATTAGTTGAGAACATTATAGGTAAATAAATTTATAGCGAAATTCGTTGAAAAAATATTAAATGGTGCAATGATTATGCGACAAAGATTATGCAATTTTAAATAAAAAAATCGATAAATATAACAGGAATATTAATTTTTCGAATTTCTACTAAAAAAAATTACAACTTCGAATTAAAGGTTTTCTTAAATTTTAAAAGTCTTATGAAAATAAACAAAATTTGAATGTTATACAAAAGAATTTTCTATAAAATCTTATAGAATATTGATAATATGTTTTCTTGATTATCCGATTAGTTAATCGAGATTTCAAAAAGAAAAAAGATGAAGAAAAAAAATCGTAATTGCTTTTATTCAATTGTACTTCTTCCTTCTATGCCATAGAAATACAGAGAAATCGTCTATCTTCTCGCTAATGAGATTTTGTTCCTGAAATCGCGAAAAATTCGATTTAGCTCTTCACGACTTTCAATGTTAGCTCTCAGAATTAAATCTTAAACTAGTGTCGTTTAGTATCAGATTAAAGCTGCACGTCTATGAGGTATATTTCGTAACATAAAATCCTAGAATAACGATTAATCTGAATAATATACATTTATTATCAATTTTATAACGAAACCCTGTCTTCTGATTTTAGCCACACGCTGAAATTGTATACTGCTTTCTAGTTGTGATACTGAAAATAAATATAATAGACTTTTTATGATCCGATACTAGACACGTTTTATGGTTTATGAATACAGATTTTGAGTATAGAGTAACGATAAATCCTTCATGCAATACTTTTGAATTTTTTCTTTAATGAGATTCTTATATATTGAATAAATTCTTGAAACTAGAATTTTCTGCAGTGTTAGATACTTATATACAATAGTTTGTAAGATTTATAATTTGAAATTATCATATTATACTATAAAAAATAAGATATTTCATTTTGTCATTAAATTGTATGTATATGTGTAAGCTTAATAAAGAATACATCCATTTGTAGGATATATTATTTATTATAAAATATATATTCACTTGAAATGAATCAACATTCGTAAAATTAAATAAATTCTTCGTTCGTTAGCGAACTTCTACTTTCAATCATTCAAACATTTCATCAAATTATATTTATTTCTCACAGTATTTTCTATATTTTTGTTTGCCATTTCGCTATATACATTATCCTCATTATCATTTATCATTCGCTAACAACAAGGTTCTTGTATGATATTACATGCCCTTTCAACAAATATTGATTATACTTAATTATAAATTACAAATAATGATAACGTTATATGTTTTCTGAAATAATATCATATATAAATTCACGCGAAACAGAATAAACATTCAGGATTTGATTTAAAATTTCAACGATATTCTTTACAAACAATCTTTTTGGTCAAAAATATAATAGTATATATATTTTCGATAGGATCTGCGCGAAAGGGAATCGTTTCCAGTGAATTATTATCATCTTACGATCGGCTCGAAAATGTACCGTTCTAGAAAATGCACCTGGGGACCGAAGCATGCCTTCCTTCCTTTCTTTCGCGATACACATTAATCTGACATTATATAGCCGACAGAGAGACGAACTGACACATTTATGACTGTCTGAAAGCACAATTTTTCGCTTAGATGGCTACGTATCCTTCCTCCTTGCTTGCGAACCTATTCTTGTCTACATAGTGTTCCGTTAAGTTCGTCAAATCCACCTGTTCACGAATTTATTCAA
This sequence comes from Apis dorsata, assembly GCF_000469605.1. Taxonomy (NCBI): domain Eukaryota; kingdom Metazoa; phylum Arthropoda; class Insecta; order Hymenoptera; family Apidae; genus Apis; species Apis dorsata. The sequence goes on from NW_006263419.1 coordinate 136,155, forward strand.
GATATCTACATGATTTTTCATATTTATATGAATTTTTTCAGTCTTGAAATCTATTCTTTTCAATGAATATTGATAGGAATAAAATTATTTTTGTGAATATAATGATTGAAATTGATATTAATATTTGAAAGTTGATTATTAATCTATTCGAGATTAATAAAACGAAAAAAGTTACAAAATGGAAGACAATCTTAGAATTTGAAAATTTTACAATCTTTGCTTGAGATACATATGTATAGATCTAGAATGCTTGCAAACTGGTATATTTAACAGATGCATACACGGAAGAAAAGTATAGATACGAAGATTGTTTGCCATTTGGAAGAAATATATGAAATCGTACCGCCTTTTTTTTATGTAGAGGCATGTAATATCATACAAGAACCTTGCTTCTAGAAATATGCAACTCTATTACGAACAACTCGAATAAATATTTCAAGATTCTCATCGAAGTAATCCTGTTGTTTATGCAAAGAAATCTCGAAACAACTTGCAATGCTATTAATTTTTAAATTTAACAACGTTTCATGAAGTATTTTTCAGTTTTGTGAAGCGTACTGTTCAAATTTAACTATTTAAATAACTTGAGATAATAATTAATTATTGAGAAGACTCAATAGAAATTTTTTACATTATAATATATATATAATTAATTGTGAAAAAGAATATGTAAGTTCTTTAGATACAAATTTATTGAATTTTTCTTAAAATTTATATACATTCAATGTATATAAATTCACTGCACGTACACACGCATCACGCGATAGTTCCATAAAAAAAAAAATCTACAAACAATTTTCAAAAGAATCCAACGAAATTGTGTCATCCGTGGATTCGGAGGACACGTTTTGCAGTGAAGCGCACGTCGATGACACCGGCTCGCGGACGAAACAAAGTAAACAGGAGAACAAGGAAAACCGAATAAAACTTGTTTCATTCATTACAACATTTCTCGAGTCGGCCTGGTCCCGCGTGTGCTCTCTAATTTGCCACCCCACGTCGATCCACCCCCTAAGAGCCCTTTCGTCGTGCGCGCGAGCATCAAGCTAAAATCGAAACGGGTCGCGGCGCGTGTATTTGTGAAACGTGATTCGCTCTCGTTCGTGCACGTCGAGTGAAATCAAAGGGAGGGGGAATATATATCGATGCCAGGGCTGTAAATCAGTGGTATGAGAGTGGGAATACGTAGGCGTGCAGAAGGGATGAAATGCTGCAATACGAATGCTAGCAAAGGTATTAACCCCAAAATTGAGTGGCTGTGGCCTTCTGCACGGAACGAGTGCTATCGGTTCTTCATTCTCCTCGATCTCTTCATTCCAGTAACCTCTTTGGAATTAATGTTGTAAGGGATACTTCTGTGATGAAGTTATAAAGTATATTAATTAGGAAGAAGTCAAAATTTTGATCATTATTATGATAATATTGATAATATGATAATATGATAATATTGTTTGATTCTTACCATAATTAAGTTCAATCCTTAAGGAATGTATTCTGAAAATCAAAATGTTGAATTATTAAAAATAGAGTAATTAAATACTTATGAAGTAAAAAAAAGTATTAATAATACAAAAGTTAAACTACAATATCAAATTCTATATAATAATATATCTATAATATTACATACTTTTTTTATGATATTTAATATCAGACTGATGTTATGACTGATTTGTCTAATAACTCAATAAAAGCTTTCTGATTACCTAGAATCATCAATTTTTTATTTATTTCAATCATGTAAAAATAATACATTTTATTTCAAAATTTTTATAACTCTTATAATGATCCATCGATTAAAAATATAATAATTAAACACGTGATAATTAAATAAAAGTACTAATAGCACACAAATTATACTACAATATCAAATTCCACAAAATTATATATCTATTACGAGACGACATATTTTTCCTTCGATTCCTGACAGTAGACTCACGCTATACAATTAATTTTTCTTACCATTAAATATTAGAAGCTTCCTGATTGGCTAAAATCACTTAACCTATTCAAATCGACTACCTAAAAATTATACAATTTATTTCTAAATTTTTATAATTTTCACAATGATCCACATTAAAAATATAATAATAATAAATTGTTAATTAAACAAGAGTGTTATTAATATGCAAATTATACTACAATATTAAATTTCACAAAATTATATATGTTTAATGAGACAACACGCACCTCCTCTATGATTCGTGTCACTAGACTAACGTTACGTAATTGAATTTTCTACCACTAAAGTCAAGAAGCTTTCTGATTGGCTGGAATGGCTAATCTTATTTATGTCAATTGCTTGAAAATAATACAGATTTTATATTATTTTATTTATTTCAATTGCATAAAAATAATACAGTTATTATTAATCGGTATATCATTATAGGATTTAAAGAAATCCATAAATAAATTGTATTATTTTTATACAATTGCAATAAATAAGACAGGCCATTCCAACCAATCAGAAAGCTTCTTGACTTTAGTGGTAGACAAATCAATTACGTAACGTCAGTCTACTATCAGGAATCATAAAGAGAGTACGTGTCATTTCATTATAGATATATAGTTTTGTGAATTTGATATTATAATATAATTTGCATACTAATAATACTTTTGTTTAATTAACACGCGTGTTATTATTATATTTTTAATCAGTCGATCATTGTGAGAGTTATAAAAATTTAGAAATAAATTGTATAATTTTTAGGCAGTCGATTTGAATAGGATAGGTTATTCTAGCAAATCAGGAAGCTTCTAAAATTTAATAGTTAAATAAATTAATTGCACAGTGTGATTCTACTGTCAAGAATCGAAGGAAAAGTATGTATCGTTTTATTATAAATATTTAGATATTTAATTTTATGAATTTGATATTATAGTATAATTTCCGTATTAATAATATTCTTGTTTAATTAACATGCGTGTTATTCTTATATTTTTAATCGGTGAATCATTCTGAGAATTATAAAAATTTAGAAATAAATTGTATAATTTTTAAATAGTCGATTTGAATAGGATAGGTTATTCTAGCCAATCAGGAAGCTTGTAGAATTTAATGGTTAGACAAATTAATTGCATA
>NW_006263419.1:139242-139803 GCF_000469605.1 Apis dorsata
CATGAGTCTACTGTTAGGAATCGCAAGAAAAGTACGTGTCGTCTCATTATATAATTTTGTGGAATTTGATATTGTAATATAATTTATGTACTAATAATACTTTTGTTTAATTAACACGCGTGTTGTTGTTATATTTTTAATTGCTGGATCATTGTGAGAGTTACAAAAATTTAGAAATAAATTGTATAATTTTTAGGCAGTCGATTTGAATAGGGTAGATGATTCTAGCCAATCAGAGAGCTTCTAGTATTTAATGGTAAGAAAAATTAATTGCGTGACGTCAGTCTACTGTCAAGAATCGCAAGAAAAGTACGTATCGTCTCATTATAAGTATATAATTTTGTGGAATTTGATATTGTAATATAATTTGTGTACTAATAATACTTTTATTTAATTAATACGCGTGTTATTATTATATTTTTAATCGGTGGATCATTGTGAGAGTTATAAAAATTTAGAAATAAATTGTATAATTTTTAGATAGTCGATTTGAATAGAATAGGTTATTCTAGCCAATCAGGAAGCTTGTAGAATTTAATGGTTAGACAAATTAATTGCATA
>NW_006263419.1:139949-160564 GCF_000469605.1 Apis dorsata
TATGAGTCTACTGTCAGAAATCACAAGAAAAGTACGTATCGTCTCATTATAGATATATAATTTTGTGATATTTTGATATTGTAGTATAATTTATGTACTAATAATACTCTTGTTTAATTAACATGCGTATTATTATTATATTTTTAATCGGTAAATCATTGTGAGAGTTATAAAAATTTAGAAATAAATTGTATAATTTTTAGGTAGTCGATTTGAATAGGGTAGGTGATTCTAGCCAATCAGAGAGCTTCTAGTATTTAACGGTAAGAAAAATTAATTGCGTGACGTCAGTCTACTGTCAGGAATCGTAGAGAAAGTACGTGTCGTCTCATTGTAGGTATATAATTTTGTGGAATATGATATTATAGTATAATTTGTGTACTTATAATACTCTTGTTTAATTAACACGCGTGTTATTATTATATTTTTAATCGGTGGATCATTGTGAGAGTTATAAGAATTTAGAAATAAATTGTATAATTTTTAGGCAGTCGATTTGAATAGGATAGGTTATTCTAGTCAATCAGAAAGCTTCTAGTATTTAATGGTAAGAAAAATTAATGGCCTGAAGCCTGTTGTCAGGAATCGTAGGAAAAGTAGGTGTCGTTTCGTAAAAAATTGTAGATATATAATTTTGTGGTATTTGATATTGTAGTATAATTTGTGTACTATTAATACTCTTATTTAATTAATATGTATTTGATTATCATATTTTTAATTGTCGTTTTATTATAAAAATTATATAAATTTACAATTGAGATATATTATTTACTCAAATTTTCACACATTTTCACACATTTTCAACACAGCTGAAGTAAATTAGATAGATCACTCCAGCCAATCAGGAAGCTTGTAAGATCTAGTGGGGAATCAGTTGCGTCATGGCGTCAGTCTACTGCCAAGGAGAATTGCGCCTCATTTTATCATATTTAATTACGTGAATTTGGTGTAGTATAATTTTTATATTGTTAGTGCTTTCTTTTAATTAGTGTATTTAAGCATTTGTGAAATATTATATCAAAATTAAATTGTCTTTTAAACGTTTTTGTCATTAGTCATTGCTAACATATTTGATAATTTCAATAATCGATTGTTCATATTACAAACATTTATAATTGGATTTGAATATTATATTTTATCACATTATTTTAATATTATTTTAATTTTATTATATTATAATTGTTTTATTGTTCTAAAATAATTTTTAATTGTGCAGATTGCTTGATTATTGGAAGGTGAATGGCGTGAAAGGTGCAATAGGTTATGAATATTTCGCGTTCATATAAATGTGGTAAGGTTTTTAATAAAAAATATATATAAAATATATAATAATTATAAATTTCTTTCTTATTCGAATGGAAATAGAAATAATTATAATAAATCATTTTCATATTTCATTCGTACAAATATTTTTTAGACACGTCTATTCATGCGTATTGTTTTTGTTTTCATATTGGCTCGAGTTAGGAACGTTTCTTATAATTGTGCTTTCCTAGAAATTGATGCTGTATTATTTTTGTTTTGCTATATGTTGAAAGCGAAAAATATTTATAATCTTTCCAGGAAATGAGTGATTTCTTATTACGTTCGATGTTTCGAATTGTTATCAAACTTTGAGCATATAATCTCCTTAATCCAATTCGATAAACGAAATCGTGCCACGAGCTGCCATTTTGCTGTCGAATGTCGTGCTGTTTGGTGGCTTCGTTTCGCTTTCAGGTATGTGACTAATTTATTATATTATATATAATTTTTGTAATTATTGTTTTCTTATTGTTTATTTTTCTTTACTATTATTTATTTATTACATTTATGGAATTATTTATTGATTTATTATAATTAATATTATTTTTGCGAAACAATTTATTAAATTTTCTTTGTAACCTATTTTACTGTTAGTTATTAGCAAAGATATTGGTTTTTAAAATGAGATTAATATTGCATTGTTTCAATAGAATTCTAATTTCGTATATTATATATATTTATATTAAAAATTTGATTTTTTTTATGCAAATTAATATTTGAATATTAAGATAACCTACAAAATAGGGAAAAGGAATTTTAACATTAATATCCGCATTTTAATAATAATTAAAGAGTTAGTAATATTTTATTTTTTATATTAAAAATCAGTAGGTTTTTTTTATTACTTGTTAATATATAATAAAAAGAAGTTAGTATATAGAATAGTAAATTCAAGATATTAATTATTAAAAATACTACAGTAAAAGAAGAGATTAGATAATTAAAAAAGATTAAACAAATTATATTATTATTTTAGATATATTGGGTTATATTTTTTATTCTAAATAAATTAAATTTATTTTTGCAGCATCTAGTTCTAATTCATAGGTCTATAAAAATAGAAATTTTTTTTAATAAATATTTGATAGAAGAAAAAAAATAATAAAAAAATATTTTACTTTTTTATTAACCCCCTTTTCTGCTAATGCAACTTTTTTTCAGAAAATTTAATCGCGCGCAATGCGTAGATTTTAGATTGGTAGATTGAGTGTTTGCTTTGTAATAATACTTTAAATAATTTATATAGTATATTTTACAGTATAATAGCTCTAATTAAATAGAATAACTATTCATGAATTTAGATTAGATGTTTGTTTTAATTATAGTTTAACAAACGCGTTATTAGTCTTTTATTTATTTATTTTTTTTTAATTATTCGTTTCAAATATATATATATATTTCATATATATATAATTTATTTTAAATTATATAATTATATATTATTATAATTATATGATATTCCATTTTTTAGTAGTTCTCGCTTCTTAATTCATAATGGTTGTGCAATAATTTTCATGGAATATCAATAGCAATATCAATAGCAAATTCACATCTAATGGTGAGTCACATATATGTTTTTTCCGGACTCTCAATTATTCGTTTCGAATGCATATTAGAGTCATCAATAGAATAAGGAAGATAATAAAAATGGTTAACTTTATAATGGTTAATAGATATATTATAAAAATTTTATATTATTTATGTATAATATTAGAGATTTAAATGATATAATTTAATAAGTAGTTCATAAAATCAAAGTATATTCAATATATTAATTTGTAAGTGTATATAATTAGATGAATATGCATTTACAAATACTCAATATGAATATTTAAATAAATAATGACATGAATTTAATTGAATAGTATTTTGTAGTAAAAAGTCATATGTCCTTTGAAGTTTAATAATTCTTTTGTGTAGATATTTATTATAATTAGCTTTTATTATTATATTCAGATTTCTGACAGATAGAGTTAGGTAGTTTTTGAAGAAATTAAATTTTTATATTATAGATTTTTTAATTGAATTTTGTAAAGCTTGTGTGTTGTAGAATAGCAGTATCAATACAAGATTAAAATATACTTAACATTGATGGAATTAAATATATTTGTAATTTAATACATGCATGCATATTAATGTGTGTTCATAGATATTAATTAAATAAATAAAATAATATAGATAAATAGAAAATAAATGTAACACAAAAAGTAGTGGGACGTTTTGAAATAATTCAAATATTTATTTTGCTAATTTTATGTATTTTATGCTATTTATCAAAAACTTTTAATTTTCATGATGATGAAAATGTAAAATATTGATAGGAATTAGTATTCGCTTTACCTTCCTATTTGCTTCTTTATAATTTCTTTTATTGTTTATATAACAATCAGATTTGAAGTTATTTCCAAATAAATTTTCTTTTTTGAAAATTTATTTGAAAGTAAATTTTTCGTAAAAGAAGAGTGCATGTGGCATTGTAGTTATTATATATTTCCAATTTGTAGCAAACAGTAAAATTTAAGAAATAGTTTTTGTTTAATATATAATATATAATTATATCATTATATATATAATAAATATAAATGATATAATTATATTTATAAAAAATAATATGAACTAATTCCTTACGTATGCATGGAAAAATAGAAAATTTATTAAGGTGATGGATAATATTCTTGTTTCAGTTCAATTTTTATTTCGTATGATGAATCATTCAATTTTTATGAATGATTCAATCTCATTAGATACGTTCTTAGATTACAACATGTTAAATAGCATAAAATACATCTTAATCTAATTTTTCGATATCTAATTTTAATCTAATTTTTTTAATTTATTTTAAATTAATTCTAATTTAATTTTAGTTTTCACTATTATAAAATAATTGAAATCCTTCAAATAGTGAAAACAAAATACAATATAATTGCAATATAATTGTAATATTTTACAATTATTTACAATTATAAGACAATATGTTATAATTACGATTACAATTACAAAGTTATTTATGAATGTTTAATATCTCGATAAATATATAAATATAACGCGAGATATATACAGATATCGAAAAATTGGTGGGAAATGTTTTTCTCGTATCAACTTTTGGCCCAGTTGGATAAAACTTGAACCGATTTCGAGTATCGTGACAACAACGCCAGAACATATGCCCTTATATCTCCGAGAGTACTTCTTCGACGCCCGTTTTCCCCTTACGATATAGAACCGTGCTCCTATCGCAAAATCCTCCGTTTATCCTGGCTGAAAACTTTTCTCACCTCCCCTCTGTTCGCATCTCCTTCGACAACAGTTGCCGAGTATTAGTAGGGACGCGGTTTCGAGCATCGTCGATGGGAAGATGCACACGAAAGAATCGAGCTTATCGATACAGGTTGAAAACAGGTCGTGTTACATCCGATTAGAAATTCGGTGATTTCGTAATTGTGTAATATATTTTTTTTTTTTAGAAAGGATTAAATGAGAACACACTTTTACCCCTCCTTAGATAGGATCCGATAATTCTACTGTACTTAATACTCGTTTCTCTTATATGCCTTTTTTTCGCTGGGAATGGATTTACTCGTATCTTTTAGAGAAATGGTGAAAAGTTTAATTAATCGATATTTTATGAGGAAAGCGTTTGGCTTTTACGATGTATAAGTTAATTGGAAAATTTAGTAAATATTTTTGAGGAAGTTGTGAAAACAGGATTAGATGTTTAAATCGTGAAAATCGTGAGAAATTTTCTAATTGTCGAGTGAATACATTCTAATTGAATATATTTAAAAAATTTTATATTTATTAGGAAACGATTAGATAAATGATGAGAGGGTTGGAATAGATAAATCATATAATCATCTTATTTTGTGTTAAGATTAACTAATGTAGATTATCGCGTATAATATTGATTGAATAATGAAAAAATTATAGACATTCGATATCTTTTCCTAGAAATTATCATATTAGAAATTATACTTATTTTAACAAATAAATTTAAATCTATTTGGATAATACTACTCAGTATTATTCAAACAGATTTTAATATACTTGTTTATTTTATATAATTAATCAATTAAATTTTAATAATATAATTCATATTAGATTTTGATCAAGTGCTTCCAATAAAATAATATTTGAGACAATTTAGGTTTAATTTATTATTTTCCAAAAAATTATTTTAAAGACTTTTTCACGTTTTTTTAAAAAAATATACAATAGTGTAAATTTCAAATAAAATTGGATTAAAATTGTTATTAAAAAAAAAACTATTTTCTCGTTTCCAATTTCAATGAAAAAACTAGTTTTCATTACTTTCAGAAGATCAAAACGATCGATCGATGCGTTTCGTATCGGCAATACATTCCGATTCACTCTTTCGGAAATTCCAGAAATGACGAAAAAGTTACAAACTATCAGATGGTCGTAGATGTAATTGTTTCGTTAGCAAACGAAGTTTCAATCACATTAATTGTATACGATGGAAATTGGAATTGCATTCGTAAAATTTATGATTTTTTATTTGTATTTCGAACTAAATCAATAGATCTTGCAATCCTTGCAGTTAAAATCATACTATTTCAGTAAAAAAAAAAAAAAAAAATAGATAAATAAAGATCACAAAAGAGAGAAATAGATAGTTTAAAAAGAAATAATTTATATTTATAAAAATATAATGAAACAAAAGAATCTTTTTTTACTTTTTCAATATAAAAGATTTTTTTATTTTTTTTTAATATCTGATAAAAATTATTTCTAATATTTTTAATACAGTAATTAAAGATATTATAGATAATTTATATGAAATAAATTTGTATAATGCATAATATTTTACTATACATATGTATGTATAAGTATAATTAGAGTAGCATGATTTTTATCAGATGTAACTTTGTTCATAATGTAAACTTAAATTAGTTTGTTTTACGACGAATGAGAATCAGCTTCGTGTTATAATTAGTAAAAAAAACTCATGGGAAATTAAGAAGAGGATATAAATTAGAAATTTGTAAATATGAGAGATGTGACAAATTATAATTATATCCTTTTAATAATTTCTGTTTTTATATAAAGTATCTTATAATATCTTATAATTTATAAGAGTGAATTACACAACGAATATAACAATTATAAAAAAAAAATTCTAAAAATTCAAGATACATCTTTTTAACAAGAAATATAATTAATAACGAATTCTTGAAGATTTCATTTTTAACTTGATGTGAAATTTAATTAAATAACATTCAGACGATAAAAAAAAAGAAAGAAAAAGGCTATGTACATTCTCATACTAGGTTAAACGATCTCATTTTCATTGATCGACCGAAACGATACGCAACAATCGATCGTTCTATCCATTCGTCTCCACAAATTTCAACGACCATTACATTAGCTACTTTTTCCACAAACATTTCTGTGAAATTTAAATCTCGTTTTCGTTCGAAGTGAAATTTTTCTATGAAATAGACACCATAAACTATTGTTAAATTCATCATTCCACAAATAAAACCTTTCAGATCCAACGAACGAAAGAAAAAAGTTGGACGCAGTTGAACATCGAAAAATAAAACATAAAGTTGGGCAATATCTTTTAAGACAGAGACATATCCTTAGCCTTAAATCTTCCACCTTTTCTTTGTTAATTCAATTTACCTCCACACCGCGTTAGAAGCATAGCACCCCTGCTACTTAGTTCTTAACTACTCACCTTATCCTTCCTCTCTGATCCTTGCACCCCACCCCTTGTCCCGCCCATTTCGAGCGAATACTCCAACTGGGCTGCACCACGTTTCTTTCTTTTGTTTTATCATTGAATTACGGCGCGTAGGGCATTAACATTTTCCCGTGATTATTTAAATTTAAGACAATCGTAGCCACGACTAGCTGGCTGCAGCTTCGCCAACCTTAATGCCGAACAACCGTGCTCCTCAGCCTCTATCCATTGTATCGTCTCCCTCTTATACCCACGAAAAGCTCGGACGTTCCTTCCTTCGACCTCTTTTTCAACCAACCTTAGAAAATAACGCGGCCTACTTCTTATATCCCGAATGACAAACCGCATCCCAACCGAACTTTCATCCGCGAATTTCTCTAATTTTTACTCCCTCTCCGATTCCGACCCCCTTTTTGTGCTTTTCTTATTCCGTGTCTTCTTTTCCAGTTTTCTCTGCGAATTCAGTTCGTGGAGATACCATTTACCGGACGATTTATTGGAAATTAAAACTCCGATTTCTTGCCTCCCCACCAAAGAAAGGGATGCAAAAAGAATATTTAAGACTATTAAGTTTATCGGGGTATTGTTGCTGATTATAGTTATTGAGAAATTTTATCAGTTTTAGAACTTTTAAGGTAGTTTATTTATTTATTTATTTATTTTTAAATATTTTAAATCGATTTTTGGATATATTGTCGAGTTATAATTGAAATTTTCATAAATTACCTTATCTGATATTCAAATTACTTACTTAAAAATCTTAATTATAGGAAAAATTTTATACTAAATTTTCTGTGATATTATAGGATCTGATTTCTTAATTTTAATTTAGGCAATTCTATCGGTAAAAAATACAAAAAAGACAATTTTTTTTTATTATCAATGACTCAAAACTTATAAATTTTTGTCGCGTTATTATTGCAGAAAAATATTTTCTCAAAATAATTATAATCGAATTTTGATTTGAATATAGTACAATCATATACTATATACTTCAATTATAAAAAGATAGGAATAATCTTTAGTACAAGTACGTATTAAATCTCATGAAACGTCTTCTTATCCTTAACTTTTTAAAGTTGTATTCGAAATGTATATAACTAATCTATAGAAATGTTAATGGAAGGGGAAGGATAAGATGAAGTGACAGTATATTATATGCTTATATGGTTAAACAAACATGTATGTTGATGTTATTACAAACTAGAATATCATTTTGTTTTGACAACAGTTTCGCGTTGAAGCTTGGTAACTGTGCCGAGTGTGCTTTGTATTGGCAATACCAACTTCGTAACTCTATGCTACGGCTCGCTTACGCTCCGCAGATGCATTAATTTCTGAGGAAAGCGTGTAACCCCTTCGAGCAACGTGACACGAATCCCTTATTCCTTAACTCTTCGTCTGTAAAGAGCAACGTTACGCAACAAGCGGCTCGTAGATTCGCATAGATAAAAATATAGATATAATTTTCGAATCATGAATCATCGCGATATATTGAATTTATATTTTAAACGAATGGAATGAAATAGACGTATTTCCTATTTTAATTTCTGTTCGTTTCAAGAAAAGCAATGGAAACAATCGGTTTATATAATACTGAAAAATTTTCGATGATTTTTTTAATAGCTACGAAATTTACAAAGCGTCATTTCATCGCGATTCTTACGTTAACTTCTTATTCCTTCTATCTATGGCAACTGTTGTGAAAAGCTTAAAATTTCGAAAAGCTTCGCAGCAGATATCTCGCGAAGTTTTCTTCGACAAAAGTATTTCTACTTTATCGAAGCTCGTGCGTCTTGCTGAAGATGCAATTTGCAACGCGGCTGCATCAATATCGTTCATAAAGTTTCGAAGGTGTGCTTTAGAATTTCGCGGTAGTTCACCGTTGCTGATTTTTTTCAAGTATTTCCTCAAGGAAATTGTATTTACCCTGTGGTACATCTCGGAGCACGGTGCTCGGAGTAAAAGTTTCTCTTCTGACAAAATCGTTGACCCGAGCACGAGCTATTTGCCCCTGGAAATTTGGTATTTTTATCGCAACAATTTTTTCTGAATGAAATGTAAACCTTAGTAATTAATAGATAATATTTTTATTTCGGTTTTTAAACGATTCAATTTGATTTATTCGAATTTTGTTTTGAAGCAAATTATAAAAATGTACAAACTTTCCTTGTTTAAAGGTATTTCTAGAGCTTAATTTTTTAATTTCAAAAATTAACGAATGAAATTTTCTAAAAATTCTTAGAAATAATTATCAATCTATTCGACAAGATGATCGAGATCTAATATATTATCAATTTCCAAGCAAGGAATAATTTTTAATTTTTAATATGAAAAGTCAGGCTGCGTTCTCATTTAAAAAAACTCCTCTGCTCTTATTTCATCCTGTTTCGTTTAATGCTCTTTAACTGTTAATTTCATCATGCGTTTGTCGTCTCCTATATACAACGAGACCATTTTTCCGCATGAAATTCAGCTCAGTTCACATTACCATGATTAAATATACTGTCTCGACGCGAGTATGCGTAAACCCATAGATTTTGTAATTGTATGCGAATCTCGGGGAAATCTGATCTGACCATACGCCGGTATGATTAACGAGAAATATTAATATATTCACGACATCCGTTGCTATTAATGTTATAATTAAAACCATGCGGGTATTGTAATTGTACCTGAATCTATCGTGATTCATCGTCGTACACTGTACACGATTATGCACGTCAATGGGAACGAAAATGGGAAATAAATTTCTTATCGCAATTATATACAAATTACAAATTTCTTCTTCGAAACCAAGTTAGATAATGACACGAGATTTTAATATAAGTTTCTATAATTAAATTCTTAAATGGATATTGAGAGGATAGAATAGAAACAGTGTGAAAAATATTCAAATATAATGATTTTAATTTCTTTAAATTTCTTTGTAGCTAGATTCTGATGATTTACCAAAGTATAAAACCTTCGATATCGCGATTCTGCACAAACAAAACCGGCTTAACGTCTCATAATTTACCCGTATTTAAATCCTCGAATCCATCTGTAAGACGCTTATCGAAATCATAATTCCCATTTTTTCCCCCCGTAAAAAGCAATAGCAACGCTAATTGAACGTGCAATATCAATTAAATCGCAACGCTGACCGCTCACAAATAATCCCATTAATCCCGCGACAAACGTATATACAAACAATACAGATTTTATCTACTTCTCTCCCTTAAATTCTATCACGAATCTCCCGTTTCGTTGTTTCGCGACCAGGTGCGGCCAAACGTATTAAAATATGTGGAAACTTTCAGGACCGGGAGTTGAAAAAGATCGTGGATCTTGAAGATTACCGAGGTTGTTCCACTAGAGGGCTAGAACAGCTAAGTCACTCTTGACCCGTGCTACCCCCGGATGATGTACGAGTATAGTTTTCGACCATCCTTGCAACCCCTTCTCGCCGACAACCGCGTGACTGCCTCCCCTCGCGACCGATATCCTCCTCCTCCTCCTCCTCCTCCTGATGGAAAGAGGGAGAGATGCGCAACGTGTATGTATGCACACATCTTCTAATTGCCGTATCGCGGACAGGGGAGGGTGGGTTAAAACGTCGAGCGCTAAAAACCGTGAAGGTGGATCGCGATGCACGCAACCGCCACGTACACAACAGGCTGGACAGATTTACGTTTCTTTTGATGTTGCCGAACAATCGCTATAAATCCATTCGCGTCCCCGTAATTTCTCCGTGACCGTTTAAATAACTCCCTGTTCAACAGCGTGGCGTCCGTTTAATTGGTCTCGGTCGGGATCGATTCGTTACACACCTTCGTTATTATTCGTATATATATTCGACGTTGAAAATTCGTTTCGCGATTTCTTCGATCCCGCGGCGAGAATCGGCGATGCTCGGTCGAGGGAATTAAAACGTTATTATTAGTTATCGACGGGCCATGTTTATCCAATCATCCCTGTTACCTTTTCACCGTTTTCGTTTCTCCTTTTATTCACCGCGTGGAAAACGGTTTATTGAATTCATTAATAAGCGAGCCGTGTACAACATCGTCGACTGGTTTTCGATAACGGTGTTGCTCGCTCGATTTCATTCCCGTCATTTGCGTGGTTTGTCGATAAACGAAGGAAATAAGAATGGGATACGGTTAATGGGCGTCGCGCGTTTTAAAAGCGCTTGAAATAGAATATTTATAGATAACGATTATTGTACGCGTTGTGTGATACCGATCAGATCAATTTTTAAATTAAATATGCATTTTTAGATATAATTTTGAATGTTCATTTTTTTTATAAACTTTGAACCGAGAAGTGTAAGAAACGCCAACAGTTTTAATGGAACAATTATTTGTTTAATAATAATGATCAAAATCTTTCTCCTCCGCGTAATTAATTCCAATTAATTCTATTTAAATTCGCTATAATATAAATAGCAGATAGGATATGTTTAACCAACGCGTTAACATATGTACTGGGGGAACGAAACTAGGGGAAACAGGTTAAACTCGGTCGTGTCTTTTCAAGCCGTTCGTAATCCTAGGTAGACGAAATCTGGATTGCGTCTAGCTTCGTCTAACGAGGTCATTGACGACGTGTCGGTAGTTTGAACACCAGATGCTACGAAACGGGATTAAAATAGTTCGTCTGTACAAAAAGACTAAGGTAAAGGGTGTGGCTTGGATCGCGAACGAGCCTCTTCTTTCTTCTTTCGCGCCTCTTTGTCGCTTTTCTTTCGTCAAAAATGTGCACGCGTTCGTACAACAAGAGACACGTGTCGCGAGGCTCGTTAACGTCACTTTGAGCTTATGCATAATTATCGAGAAGCCTTTGATTATTTGTCTTGAATAAAATTCGAACATTGAGATTTTGGAGAATATCGTATGATTTTATTAATAGAATCAACTGTACAAGATGGAACATGTACAAATTGTTATTTGAGTTATAAGGAAAACTTGTCAGGGCGAAAGAATTAAATTATTCGAATATGAAAAATAATTTTTAAAAATTGGTATACAAACATGTTGGTTAATTAATTGCTAGTTATGATAAGTAGACTTTAAATAGATTTTTGTGTTTCGTTTCTTTCTCTGGAAAAAGCGTCTCGTGAATATATTAACATTCTGTATATAGTTTTTTTACTATATTACATTTTATTATATTATGAACGAAGTGATTCGGCTATTGATCTTTGAAAATTATCGAAATCGGTGAGACGTATCTCTTTATAGATAATCATTTATTTTTTCAATAAAATTTCAAATTAATTGACACATCGTTCTAAATTATTTTAAACGGAATCCTGCAAACAGTGTATTTTTCCATAGAATTTTTTAATCAATTGATCTACATTTCATGTACTTTTCCTCTAATATCATCGTAGTATCCTAATTTTAAATTCCATCCCGATAACTAATTCACAAAATCATCGCGTTATTCGAACCAATTCGGAAAAACCATTCGATCCGGATCGTTAAAGGCACGATCGAGATAGGAACGAGCGATGAATTCGACAAAACCGATGAATCTCGAGTTAATTAGCGATTAAACGAAGCCTCCGCGTGCCTAATCGACGATCTATGTCGATTGTACAGGCGTTATTAACGAGGCTGTGTGTTCGTGGTTGATCGGGCATCGTGAATCAGGCCGGCGTCCAACACGTCGTTTCATGGGTATCTCCCTGTGTCCCCGGTTTGTCTGATTCACGCACGTCTGTCAAAGCAAATCAGGAAGTCGACGCGTACCCGTGGCCACGAACCCTATTGAAGAGGGACACGCTAATGGACGTACGTTTACCGAAGATCGAAACACCGTATGTCGACGATGAAACCGGTTCGCTTCCTGTGGCGGATTTTCGAGAATGTACCCTACCACACCGCCCATACGGTTTTGATTAAACATGCCTCGGCTCATCCACTCGCTGATGTTATCACATCGCTGGGGATCGGTGAATTCGAATTTATGAAGGGTGTTCGGGGGATCGTTCCGTGTATTGTTTCATCCATCATCTCTGATTCGAATTTAAATATTTGGAAGGATATTTTAAATCATATCTTTTATACTATCGTGATAGATTTAGACAGGGACTTTTTTCCCGTGATTAAATTAATATTATTGATGAAATTTTAGAGAGTTTTCAAATATCGGTTCATTCATCATCTCTGATCCAAATTTAAATATTTGGATTTTTTTAACTCTATTTCTTTGAGGGATCCTTTTCTCAGGATTGGATTAATATTATTGACGAAATTTTAGAGAGTTATGAGTATATTTCTTAGTTGCGAATTCGAATACTTTTGGAAATATTGTAATGCTGTGGTAGAGAATTTGAAAATTCTTCGCGTTAAATTTATATTATTAATTAAATTAGTACAGTATCGTTGTTTCTATATAAACTTGTAGATACATTTAAAGTGATGCTATTTGAAATAATATTGAAATTATTATTTGTTATTTTCAAATATAATGATTGAAATTTTATTAATGAGATTATTTAATCGATATTTTATAAATTAATCGGTCGAGGAAAATTATATTACAATATTAATATGATAGAGTAATATTAAACTTGGTAGGTAGATTTTAAAGATACCAATTTCTCGATAATTGAACAAATAATAATCACTTAATAATTATTAAATAATGAATTAATTACTAACTCAGTTAAGATTAATTAATTATGAAAATTTATCAATTCGTAATAAATTTCAAACCAATAAACGATCGTAAATAACTTATTTTACTTTTATTGCACTCATATATGTAAATGTATTATTATCAATTGAATTATTAGTCGGGTTCATAATACACTATTGTATTAAATACTTGTTATTTACAATAAATGTTTAAAATGACAGCTTTCCGGATCAATTCATTTTGCTTTTGTTTTCCCAGAATCCGCGATTATTATTAATGCGTAATATTATAAAATATAATAAAATTAATTTATGTAGTCGAATGAAATATTAACGTGATGCAGGTAATTTAAAAGGATATTTTATCGCATAAAGATATAATATACATACATATATGAAAAATGATGTATCACAAAATATCATTATTAGGTGTCATCGTTTTAAAGAAAATTAATTTTTCATAAAATGTTTTGCCATCGTATAAATTTTCCAATAGAAGAAAATCATTATTGGTTTATTTTAAAATTAAACTGCGTATGAAAAGAAAATGCGAATTAAAGTATAATATTCCAATATCGAAAACAAATGATAGTTAAGATATTATATTCAAATTAAAAAATCACGTAGTTTTAAATATGATACTATTTTTATATATATATAATTTATCATAATAAGTTGATATTACTGTAATAATATTGAAATTTTTCAAAGAAAGAAGACAAATTTAAAAATATTTAAATTTGTTATCGATAATATTTTAATTTGATTTCAATGTAACATTTTCTTTTCATCGTGAATATTTTCCCATGTGTCTCAATTTTCACGAAAATTGATGACACGTGGTGGTTTTGCCACGAGGCGACACATGAATAATCTCTTGAATGAAATGAACTAATTATGAGGTTGTAAAAAAATTCGCAAACGATGCCTACTCTTGAAAATACGTTTAATCAAGAAAATGAAGATTTTATCAACGAAAAAGCACCTCGTTTGATGGAATAAACAGGAAGCCTTTAAAAATATTGCCATGAGAAGTTTGATCGACTGGAGCTCGCGCATGAACTGCTCTTCAATCGGAAGTTTTCTCGTCTGCCAACATCCGGATAGTAATTAGAATCGCCTTCTCGATAAATCACACGGCACAGAGATCGTCGGTTTAATTACTTCCTCCTTCTGGACGACGTCAAAGCGTATTTGAAATGGCCACCTACAAATGTCACGAGTAACATAAATACTTTTCCTGCTTTCTCGATTCACAAACAAGAAGTTGACAGTCTATATGTGTAATTTACACATATAAAGAGAGGTTTTTTTTATTAATATCTCTTCGTAAAATCCACTTAATAAGCGTTGCATACGTTGTTATGGTTGTGGTATGAAAACGTTTAACGAGAATCCGCCTTACTTGGAAAATTAATCTGAATTTATTTCGATGATAAAGCTTGATACACGATCGTATCATGTTCGATTTCGTGTATAATTTCGTTTTCCATTAAATTTTAGTATCAGGATAAATATTTGGTAAATTGGAACATTTGCTCTTGCTGGGAATCAGGTAATAAATTAATTCATTAAATATTTTTTTTCGTTTCGTCAATTTTTTATTTTGTTTATATAGGGAAAATTTAAATATATTTGACAATTATTGAGAATTATTTTGAGAACAATGTATATTTCTTAAGAGAAGTATAAACTATAATTATATAATTACAAATTAGTTTACACTTTTCTTATTCTTTCGTGTTAATTAATTTCTTGTTCACGTTGATTATGGTTTACAAATATAAAACATTCCATAATGAAATTGAATAAAATATTATTGTTCTTCTATATTGACAATCGTAAACTCAAAAATATACAAAAGTGACAATACTCTTAATATACACTTTCGAATGATAACAGTTTCAACAATAAACAAAAAATATATTAAACACGATAACGTCTTGTTACAAACATGTTTTTGAGGAGTTAGAAAAAAGGATATAGATTGTTTAGGCCGCGAAAGTCATGTGTCATGTGAGGCTAACGACTGCGGTTGACGTGTAACGAAGTAGCCAGACCGCAAGATTAACCCTCTGTTTCGTTTTCAATCAGGCCAACTGTCCACCATTTTATCGGTTAACATTATCGTTCTCTTAATTCTACTTCTAAAAGAGCGAGAGTGAAGGGATTTGGTCAAGTCTGTTCCCATTGTAACTCGAGAAGGAAGGGAAGGGGTTGAAAGAGAAAAAGGGAAGGAAACCAACCGATGGGAAGAGGAAAGATGAAACTTCCGATTATTACTGCAAAGATGAATGCTCGCAATAAAGTAAAGTACACAATAATAACAACGATTGATGAGCGTGAGGATAAAGCGGAAACGGGGGTTGAAACGAAGTGGCTATGTCACTTCTGAGGGAAATAAAGGTCGATCTTGGCTGGATTCAGGGCAACGTTTCCCAAAATTTTGTGGAATATCGGTTGAATCGATTTTGGTCGATGGTATGTGTCGATAGCGTGGAGGATTATGGCACTGTGAGATTTTGAAGGAGGAAAATTGAAGATGGAATAGGATTGAAATAAATGAGGAACAAATTTCGAAGCAAGTGTCGCGATGTTTCTACACAGATAGATAGTAGTTTGAATATTTTATTCTTGGATAAAATTTATTGGAGCAGGGAAAATTTTAATTTTAGAATTTCAAAGGGATATTTTAAGATTAGTATGGTGATATAATAAAAGCACTGACAGTATATTTTCGATATTTATTATATTTAATGTGTAATTAGTATAGAAATAAAAACAGAACATTAATATTTGTACTGTCAGATAAATAAGAGAGATAAATTTACACATTGAGATACAAATATACAGAAAATATATCAATAAACGATTAAACAAGTATTTATTTGATAGGAAGTATTTGGCTATTTCACAAAATGAAATGCAATTTTAATAAATTTTTATTATTTTTAAATTATCTATCTATCTGTGTAAAAAATATCGTTTTGTCACAATGATAATAAATTACACACGTAAATTATAAATAAAAACTTCAAACTTTCACATATAATTCGATGATTAACAATTGAAGGAATTTATTAAAAATAAAATTATAAGGAACTTATAATAGACATAAAATAAAGTTTCATAGTTAATTAAATTTAAAATTTAACATGATCTTCCTTCAGGAATTTCTTAGAAAAGTATAATTTTATCTAACAAATTCCATTAACAATGTCGTTCGAGAACAAGGGAAAGAAAAATCAAATTATTCTACTTGGAGTATCGGCATACGTAGCAAGATGATCGTTTCTAGAAGAAGGAGGTAGGATAGGATATTTTGAAAAGGAATGTTTAATATTCGATGTAATCTCTCCGTATTCCGATTTCACGTTTCGCAAAATCTGCGAAAGGGTCCGTTCTTTTCTTATTCTCGATGAAAACTCTTCCTCGGTCGATTTCCATCCACGACGTTTTTATCGGAAAGCTTTCCCTTATCCGTGCTCTTATTACATCCCCAGAACGGTACACGCTACCTTATACAAGTGACAACCACTCCACCATGTTACAATATCTATGTGTGACTGAAACCTAATCCAGACTTGGCTGTATTAAACGATGAAGTACAGTGTCCTGTTCCCATAACATGATCCTGTGGATTATACCGTTAAGCGTAATTGTCAAAACAATTACGTAACATGTATCTGGTGATTTGATTAGTGGTAATCAACATTAAAATTAATGGAAACAATGGATTTCAACTCATTTTTTTTTTTTATAATTTTTGGAAATATACAAGAAGAACTAGGTAAATAAAATATTGTATTTCATTCTTTTTGAAGATGACAATTTATTTTAGAAATTCTTTTTGTTTAAAAAATAAATAAATTTTACACGATTTTATTTTAAAATTACAAGCATCTTTAAACGCTTTTTTCGGTAAAATATTAGAATACATAAATAGTATAAAAGTTATCCTGATATTGATATTTAAAAATTTCAATATTATTTAGAAAATTTTAATATCTCAATTCGCGAAAACACTTTCCTCCTCGTAACCATGTGAAATTATGATGCCATGCAATCGCATGCACCGCAATTTACTTTCAATTTCACAAAATTGCAAGTTCCATATATTCTCCATTGTGATAATACGTGCATATACAGGATTGTATGTGTCAAATTAATGACAATTATGTCGATATACGAACAGAGGTAATCTGGGAATACGAGCAGCGGGAAACGATCAAAGGTCTTTGATCCCGTGCACATGCAACCCTGAATTTATGACAAATTCGCCATTATTAAAGAACACGATTTAAATCAGATTTTTTCTTGATTTAAGATAAAAATAATTTTATCGTCCGACATACCTTCGTCCATAATTAATTACGAATATAAAGAATTTAAAAATTAAATATATCCTTATGGTGTAAGTTCAATTTTTGCAATGTGTCAGGAACACGTGGCGAGATAATGTCAACGTCGAAAAATATCTGGAGCATATTACTCACACAGTAAATATCTCTTTGTATCGAATTACTACACGTCGCCATTTGAGCGTAGACAATACCCTATTAATAATATCTTTTTTACAGAACGTATTATCGCAAATGATTCAAAAATCGAACGAAACGTATGAGCGTTTCGATTCAACTGATTCAAAATTTCGTCATACACTCGAAGTGGTTCGAGATTATCGCCTGAGGCCTATCGCCAGCCATAAGAGCTTTCAATCTCACCGTTTGCACGCAAGAACATAATGCTTTTCGAACACGATCCACGATCGAATATCAATGGGCATAGTTTCCTGTTCCTTTCTCGAGCAGCTGTTTATTATAATAAAGTTGTCAAAGATTGCGTGTCGAGTTGCAATACGATGAAGTACGATATTTCTTGTATCAACGATCGTCTCTTTTTTTTTTTTTTTTTTTTTTTTTTTTTTTTTTTTTCTTTCGAAATAGGATACATAAAGGGTCATAAACAATTTGCGAGCATTCGATCGAGCGAAAATCGAAGAACGACAAATGGCGCGTACATCTGTTCGAAGTAATTTACAACAGTCGAGTCAAGGTGACGCGAGACCCTGAGATATTCGAATATCGAACCATCCGATTTACAGATAGCTGGAAGGATGGATAGGGATGCATGTGAAATGAGAAGATCCGTCGTGGAGAATGAACTTTGTCTGTGTAACAGTTTCGAATCTGATAAAAATTTCATGGATTTATTTAAAAAAGAAAGAATGAAAAGGGGATATCCTTTTGTCGAATTATTTTTTGTCGAATTAACGACTGATAGATTGTTCGTTAGGGATAATATTTTAAATTTTTTATACATTTAAAAGAATTTTTTTAGTTATATTATTAATTTTAGAAACAGATGAATAATTATTATTTGCTGAAATTGTTAAATGTAGATTTGGCAATTTAAAATAGATTTGAAATCTTGTTACAATTATCAAAATGTGATTACAATAGATTGGTTTGAATTATGGATATATGGTGAAATAGATATCTCGATATAACATAATTCAATATAAAATAATATGATGTTATATTTCATAATAAAATAAATGAGATAGGTATTTTTCGATTTATTCATTATCATAGGAAATTATAGAAGCATTTCTTTAGTATTATTATTGAAAATTATATCTTTTCTTCATTCTTAATATCTTTTGTCCTTTTTTTCAAATCGCTTTTTAGTTTTTTATTTTTTGTTATTTTTATATTTAATTATTTTTACGCTAATTTGAAGGAAATTATATTTTTCGAATTAAACACTTTTTAAAATATTTGAATATTATTGATCATATAAAAAAAATTCAATGCATATAAGAAACATAGATTGTTCTGCAACATTGCAAAGAATTGAATAATGATTTAAAAATCTATTTTGAATTGCATCAAAACTATTACGAATTATCTTGTCAATCGGTATTCGTTTTTTACTAATCTCGAAGTAACAGATTTTCACGACATTTATCGAGAAACAATCGAGATTGATTGTCCTAGGGATATACTAGGAACATGTGATATTACATGAAACAAAAATTCTAATTCATCTTGTCAATCAAATTAATAAATAAGAATGATAATTTATAAGAAGTTCTAACTATAGAACTTATATATACAACCAATTGGATTAGAAAAATATTTATTGCTTTTTATAGCAATCCTTCTTCCAGTTAAAAATAAATAATTTAATAATGAGAAATTAATTTATCGGTCACAAATGCATAATTTGATATAAGAATTATTATTTCTGACATTGGCGTGTATTAATTTTTTAAAAAATACAGAAATAATTTTTCTTCTAACGAAAATGTGAACGAGATAACTAAGACGTGATAAGAGTTTCGATAATACACATCCTTCTTTCACTTCCTCATCATTGTTCATTCTCTTTTTCTGCACATCTCCTGACTTGTAGTGTCATTGTCGAGTACTAGAATCTCTTCCAAAGCGTCTTCTACATCACAGTAGCCCTTGTTCCGTTGTTGAAAAACTCATTTCAAAAAATTCTTCTACATACGTCCTCAATTAAACTATATATCCCATATTTTATTATTCTTCCTAATAATAACTCAAATACTAATTTTATTCGTTTCATTGTTAATCAAATTCATCAACGAATTCTTCCCAAACGAAAAACCAAGAAATAAATAAAATCACCAAAAAAAAAAGAAAAGAGGAGAGGAAAACACAAAAGAAGGAAAACACATCGCGAAACTATCTGCCGCAAACCGAAAATACCACATCCACCGAAAACCAAGCGCGGCTATCCCGTTCCCTCCAATCCCATGGGGAAGTGTGGTAGCCATTATTCGTGGCAATGGTGAACAAGTAAAAGCGGGGTGACTCGCGGGGAGAGGACGCGCACACAAGGGTAGCGAGCGTGCTGGATAAGGGGTTAGGGGATATTCCTTTCATAGAAAGGGAAAGAGAGGGGGAGAAAAAGAAGGAAAGAAAAAAAAAAAAAGGAAAAAG